>NW_027011926.1:65119-67822 GCF_036934945.1 Oncorhynchus masou masou | reverse complement strand
TCTTTATCTTGGATTGATGCTAAAGTAACTATAGCCTCAAGTCTACATGCTGTGGTCGTGGGCTCTGGGAACTCTTCTTAATCTTTATCTTGGATTGATGCTAAAGTAACTATAGCCTCAAGTCTACATGCTGTGTGGTGGGCTCTGGGAACTCTTCTTAATCTTTATCTTGGATTGATGCTAAAGTAGCCTCAAGTCTACATGCTGTGGTGGGCTCCTGGGAACTCTTCTTAATCTTTATCTTGGATTGATGCTAAAGTAACTATAGCCTCAAGTCTACATGCTGTGGTCGTGGGCTCCTGGGAACTCTTCTTAATCTTTATCTTGGATTGATGCTAAAGTAACTATAGCCTCAAGTCTACATGCTGTGGTCGTGGGCTCCTGGGAACTCTTCTTAATCTTTATCTTGTATTGATGCTAAAGTAACTATAGCCTCAAGTCTACATGCTGTGGTCGTGGGCTCCTGGCTCTGACCTCACTGTCTTCATCGGTCAACCGGTCCTGTTTATAGTCCTGTTAATACAATGGGCTGGAATGGATGCTGTTGGTGTTCCACTGACTGCAATGACTGTTGATTTAATCAGGCTGTAACCTTCAACGTGGCATTAAGAAGGAATAATACTAACAGGACTATACATGAGTATAGAGGACGGTACCATAGTAACATGACTATACATGAGTATAGAGGACCATAGTAACATGACTATACATGAGTATAGAGGATGTTACCATAGTAGCATGACTATACATGAGAATAGAGGACCATAGTAACATGACTATACATGAGTATAGAGGACGTTACCATAGTAACATGACTGTACATGAGAATAGAGGACCATAGTAACATGACTATACATGAGTATAGAGGACGTTACCATAGTAGCATGACTATACATGAGAATAGAGGACCATAGTAACATGACTATACATGAGTATAGAGGACGTTACCATAGTAACATGAATATAGAGGACCATAGTAACATGACTATACATGAATATAGAGGACCATAGTAAAATGACTATACATGAGTATAGAGGACCATAGTAACATGACTATACATGAGTATAGAGGACGTTACCATAGTGACATGACTATACATGAGTATAGAGGACGTTACCATAGTAACATGACTATACATGAGTATAGAGGACCATGGCAACATGACGATATATGAGTATAGAGGACGTTACCATAGTAACATGACTATACATGAATATAGAGGACCATAGTAACATGATTATACATGAGTATAGAGGACGTTACCATAGTAACATGACTGTACATGAATATAGAGGACCATAGTAACATGACTATACATAAGTATAGAGGACCATAGTAACATGACTATACATGAGTATAGAGGATGTTACCATAGTACCATGACTATACATGAGTATAGAGGACGTTACCATAGTAGCATGACTATACATGAGAATAGAGGACCATAGTAACATGACTATACATGAGTATAGAGGACGTTACCATAGTAACATGAATATACATGAATATAGAGGACCATAGTAACATGACTATACATGAGTATAGAGGATGTTACCATAGTAACATGACTGTACATGAATATAGAGGACCATAGTAACATGACTATACATGAGTATAGAGGATGTTACCATAGTAACATGACTGTACATGAGAATAGAGGACCATAGTAACATGACTATACATGAGTATAGAGGACCATAGTAACATGAATATACATGAGTATAGAGGATGTTACCATAGTAACATGACTATACATGAATATAGAGGACCATAGTAACATGACTATACATGAGTATAGAGGACCATAGTAACATGACTATACATGAGTATAGAGGACGTTACCATAGTAACATGACTATACATGAGTAGAGAGGACACTATCATAGTAACTAGTCTAAAGAAGGCCAGTTTTGTTGCTTCAGTTTTCAGCTGTTCTAACATAATTGCAAAAGGGTTTTCTAATGATCAATTAGCCTTTTAAAATGATAAACTTGGATTAGCTAACACAACGTGCCATTGGAACACAGGAGTGATGGTTGCTGATAATGGGCCTCGGTACGCCTATGTAGATATTCCATTAAAAAATCAGCCGTTTCCAGCTGCAATAGTAATTTACTATATTAACTCTCCACTGTTGGTCTCCACTGTATTTCTGATCAATTTGATGTTATTTTAATGGAACAATTTTTTTATTTACAAATCAGTCTGCCAGTCCGTTTGACAGTCTATTTACTACAAATCAGTCTGCCAGTTCTATTGACAGTCTATATACTACCAATCAGTCTGCCAGTCCGTTTGACAGTCTATTTACTACAAATCAGTCTGCCAGTTCTATTGACAGTCTATATACTACCAATCAGTCTGCCAGTCCGTTTGACAGTCTATTTACTACAAATCAGTCTGCCAGTCCTATTCACAGTCTATATACTACCAATCAGTCTGCCAGTCCGTTTGACAGTCTATTTACTACAAATCAGTCTGCCAGTCCTATTGACAGTCTATTTACTACAAATCAGTCTGCCAGTCCTATTGACAGTCTATATACTACCAATCAGTCTGCCAGTCCGTTTGACAGTCTATTTACTACAAATCAGTCTGCCAGTCCTATTGACAGTCTATTTACTACAAATCAGTCTGCCTGTCCTTTTGACAGTATTTCAATCTGAAGGAGGTTTGAAGTGACTGATATGCATCAGAAAGGT
>NW_027011926.1:35119-60119 GCF_036934945.1 Oncorhynchus masou masou | reverse complement strand
CCTTTGTTTTGTCTTTGTGTTAGTATGGTCAGGGCGTGAGTTGGGGTGGGCAGTCTATGTTTGTTTTTCTAGGTTGTTATATTTCTATGTGTTGGGCCTGGTATGGTTCTCAATCAGAGGCAGGTGTCGTTCGTTGTCTCTGATTGAGAATCATACTTAGGCAGCCTGTTTTCCACATTTTGGTAGTGGGTGTTTATTTTCTGTTCTGTGTTTTGTTGCACCATTCAGGACTGTTCATTTGTCGTGTTTTGTTTCAGTGTTCATTCAACCCGTTTTAATATGAACACTTACCACGCAGCATCTTGGTCCTCCTCTCTTTCTCCCGATGACGATCCTTACAGCAATACGTAGCAGAATGTCAAAAGTCTGGGTGTGAGACAGGACAAAAAACTGTGTAAAACAATGAAATACAGTCATTCTTTAGAAAATAACATTTAAAAAACATATTGAAAGATATAAAAACAAGTTGAGGATTATTTTAGTCTTAATGGATGTGAAATGAAAAAATCCAAATGATCTTAAAATCAGGTTTTCTAGAGCAGGGCTGGAACAAAAACCTGCACATCCAGTAGTAATCTCCAGGAGGCTTAGCTTCCTCTATTATCATGTGGCTGGCAGAACAGAGAACTATTGGAGTCAACAAGCTCCTCCTCCGCCTCATCGTCACCAGAACTGGTCCATCTGACCTGCAGTGTCATATTTACACCACTAGATGGAGACACTCTACACAGTCTGATGATCTGATCCTATAGAAATGGCCTGTTCCAATAGAAACAAGGCCTTCATCTCTATGTGATGGTCTGGTCCAATAGAAACAAGGCCTTCATCTCCATGTGATGGTCTGGTCCAATAGAAACAAGGCCTTCATCTCCATGTGATGGTCTGGTCCAATAGAAACAAGGCCTTCATCTCTATGTGATGGTCTGGTCCAATAGAAACAAGGCCTTCATCTCTATGTGATGGTCTGGTCCAATAGAAACAAGGCCTTCATCTCCATGTGATGGTCTGGTCCAATAGAAACAAGGCCTTCATCTCCATGTGATGGTCTGGTCCAATAGACTACAGCCGGTTCTACCATTTCACAATAGTTATTACTTCAAAACAAAATACCTTTTTTGGGTAGATTCTTGTTGTTTGGTTGACTGTTTGAACAGTCATTGAGATTATATTTGGTCATCAATGCAACATAGACCACTTGGATGAATAGCCTACAGTGCATTCTAGGCCCAAAAGGCTTCTCCACGGTGTTTACCCCATCAGACTCCTGAACAGGTCATCAAATGAATACCCAGACTATCTGCATTCACTTTCTTATTTACTGTTGTTTTTATTTCTTTACTTATCTATTGTTCACCCAATACCTGTTTATTTCTTTACTTATCTATTGTTCACCCAATACCTGTTAATTTCTTTACTTATCTATTGTTCACCTAATACTTTTTTATTTCTTTACTTATCTATTGTTCCCCTAATACTTTTTTATTTCTTTACTTATCTATTGTTCCCCTAATACTTTTTTATTTCTTTACTTATCTATTGTTCACCTAATACCTGTTTATTTCTTTACTTATCTATTGTTCCCCTAATACCTGTTTATTTCTTTACTTATCTATTGTTCACCTAATACCTGTTTATTTCTTTACTTATCTATTGTTCCCCTAA
Organism: Oncorhynchus masou masou; assembly: GCF_036934945.1. Taxonomy (NCBI): domain Eukaryota; kingdom Metazoa; phylum Chordata; class Actinopteri; order Salmoniformes; family Salmonidae; genus Oncorhynchus; species Oncorhynchus masou. The sequence goes on along the minus strand of NW_027011926.1, from coordinate 58,457 downwards.
TACTTTTTTATTTCTTTACTTATCTATTGTTCCCCTAATACCTGTTTATTTCTTTACTTATCTATTGTTCACCCAATACCTGTTTATTTCTTTACTTATCTATTGTTCACCCAATACCTGTTTATTTCTTTACTTATCTATTGTTCACCCAATACCTTTTTATTTCTTTACTTATCTATTGTTCCCCTAATACCTGTTTATTTCTTTACTTATCTATTGTTCCCCTAATACCTGTTTATTTCTTTACTTATCTATTGTTCACCCAATACCTGTTTATTTCTTTACTTATCTATTGTTCACCCAATACCTGTTTATTTCTTTACTTATCTATTGTTCATGTCAGGATTTGGCCAGGGTTGTTCCGGGTTTTGGTCACTAGATGCCCCCATTGTGCTTTTTGACCTTATGTTTTTTCCCTTGTTCCCCATTATTATTTGCACCTGTGCCTCGTTTTCCCCTGATTGTATTTAAACCCTTAGTTTCCCTCAGTTCTGTGCTCTGTGTTTGTATGTTAGCACCCAGCCCTAGTGTTCTGTGTATTCTTGTCGATTCCGGTGGATGCTCTTGTGGAATTCTGTTTTTGTTTTTGAGTATCTCTTGAGGCTTTTTTGTGCTATACCTACCACCTTTTGGATTTGCCATTTTTGTATTGAAGGACTTCTCCTTTTTACTTTATTAAATACACCGTCTTAAGTACTGCTGTGTCTGCCTCATCTTCTGGGTTCTGCTGACTATTCGTGGCTCAGTTGGTTAAGTGACTGTTTCTCACTCCGGAGACCCAGGTTCATAACCAGGTCCTGACAGTTCACCTAATACCTTTTTATTTCTTTACTTATCTATTGTTCACCCAATACCTGTTTATTTCTTTTCTTATCTATTGTTCACCTAATACCTTTTTATTTCTTTACTTATCTATTGTTCACCCAATACCTTTTTATTTCTTTACTTATCTATTGTTCCCCTAATACCTTTTTATTTCTTTACTTATCTATTGTTCACCCAATACCTGTTTATTTCTTTTCTTATCTATTGTTCACCTAATACCTTTTTATTTCTTTACTTATCTATTCACCTAATACCTGTTTTTCTTTACTTATCTATTGTTCACCTAATACCTTTTTATTTCTTTACTTATCTATTGTTCACCTAATACCTTTTTATTTCTTTACTCATCTATTGTTCACCTAATATCTTTTTGTTTACTTAAAAATTGCACAGTTGGTTAGAGCCAGACTCAGACTCCTTAACTTTTTCCACATTTTGGTACGTTCCAGCCTTATTCTAAAATTGATTAAGTCGAAGCCCAAACAAACACGTAACAAAACACAGGGTAGAAACCCAAAACAAAAGAGTGAGGAATACCTTGAATAAATAACACAAGCGCACAATGACTAACACACGGGACGCCACCCATAATCATCTGCGCAATCCACAAGGGCACGAAGGCAAAACACAGCACAGGTCCTCACACGCACCAACGGACATAGTAACATAATCAACAGCCCAGTGGAAACCAAAGGGCACCACTTATACAAGTACTAATCAGTGGGAATAGGGGACAGGTGTGTGTGATGAACGTTCTGGAAGGATCCGTGACAATAAGGCTGTACCGTAACAAAATGTGGAAAAGGTCAAGGGGTCTGAATACTTTCCGAAGGCACTGTGTATAGTCTATAGATCAGATCAAGGAACCAAGCAAGGTCAAGGGGTCTGAATACTTTCCGGAGGCACTGTGTATAGTCTATAGATCAGATCAAGGAACCAAGCAAGGTCAAGGGGTCTGAATACTTTCCGGAGGCACTGTGTATAGTCTATAGATCAGATCAAGGAACCAAGCAAGGTCAAGGGGTCTGAATACTTTCCGGAGGCACTGTGTATAGTCTATAGATCAGATCAAGGAACCAAGCAAGGTCAAGGGGTCTGAATACTTTCCGGAGGCACTGTGTATAGTCTATAGATCAGATCAAGGAACCAAGCAAGGTCAAGGGGTCTGAATACTTTCCGGAGGCACTGTGTATAGTCTATAGATCAGATCAAGGAACCAAGCAAGGTCAAGGGGTCTGAATACTTTCCGGAGGCACTGTGTATAGTCTATAGATCAGATCAAGGAACCAAGCAAAATCCTGCCCCCATGGCTGAGGAAGGAATGATATGTCTCCATTTTCAGGTTGTAAAAAAGGTATGTTGAATGCAGGTACGAGGAAAAACAACATTGCAACACTCAGAATCTTGCGTCTGCGTAGAGCTTGTTGTAAGCTTTAGTCGAGCCCCTCCCTTCCTGCTTGACTGACTGACTAACAAAGAACAAGTGAGGTTGGAGGGTGTGGCTCAGGAATCCTCCACAGACCTCTCTCCTTCGCGTTCTTTCACAGGTTTCTTTCCGTCGGTTTAACTCTGACTAGACCTCTCTGGGAACCGTCGGTTTAACTCTGACTAGACTTCTCTGGGAACAGCAGGTTTAACTCTGACTAGACTTCTCTGGGAACAGCAGGTTTAACTCTGACTAGACTTCTCTGGGAACAGCAGGTTTAACTCTGACTAGACTTGTCTGGGATATTTCTCTCCACCACCAAACCTGTGCGGTATTTTACCATGGGAGTCGTAGGAGGAATCAAATGCATCAAATACCTGATGTTCATGTTCAACTTCCTCTTCTGGGTAAGTGCTCTGAGGTATCGAACTTCTGTCTCATATTCTCTCTACTGAGTCCACTCTTACCTGAGCCTGGGTGGCAGGTAGCCTACTGGTTAGAGTATTGAGCCAGTAACTGAAAGGTTGCTGGCTCGAATCCCCATCTGTTGTTCTGCACCTGAACAAGGCAGTTAACCCACTGTTCCTCGGTCGGCTGTCATTGTAAATCAGAATTTCGTCACAACTTCCTTGCCTAGTTAAAAAAAATGACCCTCTCTCTTTTGTCACATTCTCTCTTCTCTTTTACAATGTTATCAGCATTTTGGTGGTCAGCTGTTTGTTGGCCATAGTGAGAAAAGAGAATGATTAACACTGAGAAGCTAAATCATACTGGACGAGTGTCTGGTTGTTTCCCTTGGTTGGTAAGGTATCCCTGAGATACACTCTGTCTGACTGTGTGATATATCACTCAGCTCTTATGTTATTATATTTTTTTATAAAGACAGGAATACAAACATTGACATTCATTGTACTGTTGAATGGGATGGCCAATTTAGAGGACAGAACTAAACTGAACTCACACATACACAAAATAAAACTAAATCCTATTAGGTGGTACATGTATAAGAAGACAGCATATAGTCATTACAAGCAGTGTAGTTAAACCCAAAATAAATATTGAGTGGAGTACAGCACAGAGTAGCAGCAGATCGTCAACCCAGTTATGAAGCGGGACTAGACCATTTATCCAGTATCGGCTGCTATATTTTGTAAAACATTGGACTTCTATTGGAGGTATTGTATCGTATCTTTTCATATGTATTACATTCCCTAAATCCCGAAACGACATTTCAAAGGTAGTTACAGTCTCCAATTTCCAAAATTGCAATATGAGCCTCTTGGCTCATAGAGTACAAAGAGAGACAGCCTTCCCGTCCTGGTTATTCCCATCACCTGTACCAAACAGAGCGATCAATGGGTCTGGGGCTAGAACTCTATCGAAGGCTTTAGATAAGTCATCAAAAATGAGAGCCCAGTAAGCCTGTAACTTAGGACATGTCCAAAATAAGTGGGTCAACGTCTCCTCATCCTGCTTGCACCTCTCACACAGAGGTGAGGTGTCCGGGAATATTTCATGCAGTTTTACTTTTGAGTAACGTAACCAGTGTATCACCTTAAACTGTACAAGGTTGTGTCTGGCATTCACTGAACTGTGGTTTATATTCCTGAGAGCTTCTACCCAGTCCTCATCTGAGAGCTTCTACCCAGTCCTCATCTGAGAGCTTCTACCCAGTCCTCATCTGAGAGCTTCTACCCAGTCCTCCTCTGAGAGCTTCTACCCAGTCCTCATCTGAGAGCTTCTACCCAGTCCTCATCTGAGAGCTTCTACCCAGTCCTCATCTGAGAGCTTCTACCCAGTCCTCATCTGAGAGCTTCTACCCAGTCCTCATCTGAGAGCTTCTACCCAGTCCTCATCTGAGAGCTTCTACCCAGTCCTCACCTGAGAGCTTCTACCCAGTCCTCATCTGAGAGCTTCTACCCAGTCCTCATCTGACAGCTTCTACCCAGTCCTCATCTCAGAGCTTCTACCCAGTCCTCATCTCAGAGCTTCTACCCAGTCCTCATCTCAGAGCTTCTACCCAGTCCTCATCTGAGAGCTTCTACCCAGTCCTCATCTGAGAGCTTCTACCCAGTCCTCATCTGACAGCTTCTACCCAGTCCTCATCTGAGAGCTTCTACCCAGTCCTCATCTCAGAGCTTCTACCCAGTCCTCATCTCAGCGCTTCTACCCAGTCCTCATCTCAGAGCTTCTACCCAGTCCTCATCTCAGAGCTTCTACCCAGTCCTCATCTGAGAGCTTCTACCCAGTCCTCATCTGAGAGCTTCTACCCAGTCCTCATCTGAGAGCTTCTACCCAGTCCTCATCTGACAGCTTCTACCCAGTCCTCATCTGAGAGCTTCTACCCAGTCCTCATCTCAGAGCTTCTACCCAGTCCTCATCTCAGCGCTTCTACCCAGTCCTCATCTCAGAGCTTCTACCCAGTCCTCATCTGAGAGCTTCTACCCAGTCCTCATCTCAGAGCTTCTACCCAGTCCTCATCTCAGAGCTTCTACCCAATCCTCATCTCAGAGCTTCTACCCAGTCCTCATCTGAGAGCTTCTACCCAGTCCTCATCTGAGATTTCTTGTTCCCAAGCCCTTTTAATAGTGTCTGTGGATACCTCTATGTGGGCCTGTAGCACATCATACAGTCTAGAGACCGACCCTTTTAATAGTGTCTGTGGATACCTCTATGAGGGCATGTAGTACATCATATAGTCTAGAGACAGACCTTTTTAATAGTGTCTGTGGATACCTCTATGAGGGCCTGTAGCACATCATACAGTCTAGAGACCGACCCTTTTGAATAGGGTTCGATAAGGATCAAGCTATCTAATGTAGGACTATTTGGCTTTATGCCATACTGTGGGTTTTGTGTCCTTAAGAAATTCCTGATTTGGAGGTATCTGAAATAATGTGTTGTTGGCATGTTGAACTTTCCCTGTAATTGTTGAAATGAAGCTAACTGGCCATCTATGTATAGATTACCAATTGTTGTGAGCCCCTTCTCCCTCCACTGTGAAAACACCACACCATCCAATGCAGGGTGGAAAGCATGATTCAGACAAATGGTGTTGTCAATGTAAACAGTAAGGTATATTAAGAAAATACCTCATCTGTTTCCAGATCATAAGAGTATGACAAATGACTGGATTAGAGTCATAAGTGTCATTTCCCACATATTCTGGACTACTAACCAGTGCAGGGAGTGAGGAACGTTGACAGGAGGCTCAATCAAAAGCCATGAAGGCATATCATTCTGACGGATCCCAGGTAAACTTTCCCTCCAGAAAGACAATGTTCAGATTCGCAACCCAATAATACAGTTTGAAGTGAGGAAGGCCAAAGCCCCCCCTCTATCTTGTACTTGCATAAATGCTTCTTTGAAATTCTGGCTGCCTTGTTATATACCGTATAAATTGACCAAGGTTATTGGTTTCGAATTCAGTATACAAGCCACAATAACATACCGACCATTAGGATCTGAAATGGAGGATGAGTAAACAAAAGGAATGTTTTTCCTTATCAGGATTGCTACCCCTCTCGCTTTGCATCAAAGTTAGACTGGTATATCTGACCGATCCAGCCGTAGCTTGGCCTGAGCCGAGCGTTTGATGAGCTTCTTGAAGTGATTTATTTTTATTTCACCTTTATTTAACCACGTAGGCTAGTTGAGAACATGTCCTAATTTGCAACTGTGACCTGGCCAAGATAACGCATAGCAATTTGACACATACAACAACACAGAGTTACACATGGAATAAACAGACATACAATCAATAATACAGTAGAACAAGTCTATATAGTGTGTGTGCAAATGAGGTAGGATAAGGGAGGTAAGGCAATAAATAGGCCATGGTGGCGAAGTAATTGCAATATAGCAATTAAACATTGGAATGGTAGATGTGCAGAAGATGAATGTGCAAGTTGAGATACTGGGGTGCAAAAGGAGCAAGATAAATAAATAAATACAGTATGGGGATGAGGTAGGTAGATATATGGGCTGTTTACAGATGGGCTATGTACAGGTGCAGTGATCTGTGAGCTACTCTGACAGCTGGTGCTTAAAGCTAGTGAGGGACATATGAGTCTCCAGCTTCAGTCATTTTTGCAGTTCGTTCCAGTCATTGGCAGCAGAGAACTGGAAGGAAAGGCGACCAAAGGACGAATTGGCTTTGGGGATGACCAGTGAGATATATCTGCTGGAGCGCGTACTACGAGTGGGTGCTGCTATGGTGACCAGTGAGCTGAGATAAGGCGGGGCTTTACCTAGCAGAGACTTGTAGATAACCTGTAGCCAGTGGGTTTGGTGACGAGTATGAAGCGAGGGCCATCCAACGAGAGCATACAGGTCGCAGTGGTGGGTAGTGTATGGGGCTTTGGTGACAAAACGGATGGCACTGTGTAACCTGCTTGGAATAGAGGAATTGGTTTCATGCATTACCACAAGGGATATGTTTAGTTTACCTAAAATACAGCATCCAATGTATTGGTAGGTAGAGACGGGCTTGATCACCACAGATCCAATAATGATCAGTAAATGTTGCCGAGCCAAATTGATGAGGAGAACGATCGTCAGCTTCCGCATCAATAATGGTGTGTTCCACCCTCAGTCTAATGGGGAGAGCTAATATCCAGAGCTGCATGTTCCCGTCTTCCAGCTACATCCTATTGGGAAAACACTATAATTGACACATGTTGACATTCCCAGATATATTGAAATATTGCTTGGGTTGTGACAATGACAGGTCCTGAATGGGGTTCGCCAGGGTTGGATTTGAATGGATTCTGATACACGGGATCTAGGTTCTAAGATGATTCTACTGCACCAATGTGAACAATAAAATCCCACTCGTAAAGATTTTGTTATTTTGTATTTATCCCTCCAGTGTTCTACCTAGTGAAGGTTGACCCCCTGTGCTCTCATTGGATAAGAGCCCTTCTAGTGCACATAGTGTCATTAATGCATTTATCCCTCAGTGTTCTACCTAGTGAGGGTTGACCCCCTGTGTTCTCATTGGATAAGAGCCCTTCTAGTGCACATAGTGTCATTAATGCATTTATCCCTCAGTGTTCTACCTAGTGAAGGTTGACCCCCTGTGTTCTCATTGGATAAGAGCCCTTCTAGTGCACATAGTGTCATTAATGCATTTATCCCTCAGTGTTCTACCTAGTGAAGGTTGACCCCCTGTGTTCTCATTGGATAAGAGTGCCTCTAGTGCACATAGAGTGTCATTAATGCTGACCTCTACTGAATACTGTAAGAATGGGGAGATCGCTGAATGTGGAAACCAGCTACATACATAACAGGAGGTATTTCCTAACATCGGTTCAGTCTTTACTGTACAGTTAAGCAGTGACCACCAACTGTTTCCCTCGGGATTCCTACTGTGATGCTCATCCAGTGGATGCATTGACCTTCTGCTTCTTCCTGACTGAACGGTCATGGCGTGGATCCAAGTAGACCTCTCAGCTCCACGAACAGCGGTGGGGGTAATCAGCATCACCTGGTCCAGTCCACCTCTGCTGGTTCCAATGCTTTGGTCTCAGGTCTTTCACCACCAGCCAGTCACCTGGTTGCAGTAGTGCAGGATCCCCACCAGTGGCTGGGTAGAGCCGCTTTCACCCTGGGGAAAATAGCCTTCAGAACATTGTTTAGAGCAGTACAATAACTTCATTGTCACAGCCCATCAGTGTCAACTTGTTCTGTGGGAAGGGGAATTGATCATCCTCATTGGTCTACCTGTCAGAACCTCATGAGGAGCCAATCCAGTGGTTCTGTGGGGCCGCCCTGTCGTGGATATTTCCTTAATTACCAAATGATGAGAGAGCAAATCACACACCAGTCAGAGTTATGCTTAATCTTCACCTTTAATAATAATTAAGCTTTTGCAAAGCATTTTGACTTTCAACAGTTCAGTATCTCTAATGAAAAGTTGAGAGTCCTCAACATAATGGCAACTGGGATCTTTTATATCAAAGATCCACCCCCCCCCAGACGACATGACAAACCACAGGTCTTAGGAACTTACACAAAGAAAGACTTTACTTCAGAGAGGAGTACCCCCTAGCCAGACAGCATTGTCTATAAATTATCGTTCAGTTTGGTCTCCTAAACAAAGCTCTTATCTTGTTCTTGGTACAAAATGGTACCAAGACATTACCCCCACCCAATGATATATATCAATTGTCATTTTAGACACTCCCATCCCAAATACAACCAATTCTGGACAAGCTCACGGAGAGGAAAGTGAGCCTCTAGGTCAAGATAGGGGCAACGAGAGAGGGAACATAGAATGGTTCCAGACACTGCCATCCTCCTCTCCCCGATGGGAAAAGTAGGGAGTGACTGGCACACAGACATTGTGGAGCCAAGAGATAATTGGTTCCCCCTCAATCATCCCTTCACATGGTTTAAAATATACGTTTACACATGACGACAAGCTTGACCTCTCCCCTCTCCCCTCTCCCCTCTCTAATTATTTGTTCAAATGGTCCTTGAGGGGTCAGATGAGTCTACAGTGGCATGGGAATCCCTCTTCCCATGTTGTTAGTCATACACATCACATATTTTGCACAAAATTGTTCAGCAAACCAAGAAAACCAAGGTGCAAACCAAAATATATTTACAAAATCACAACTCCCCCCTTTGACACATGATCCCTTCCATGTGACAACTTAGCTAAGTAGGGGAAACATGAACGTGGTAAGACTGGTAGCCCAGCAGGGGGGCCCAGCCAGATTTTCTGCACCTGGTCATACAGTATGTACATAGTCGTTTCCACTTCCTCAACTCAACAGGAACCACAGATGATTGCAAGTCAGAGATATCAGGGAGAGAGAAGAGGTTATGATCAGGAAGTTAAACCATCTGTAACACAGGGGCCTCCACGGAGACAGCTGCTGCCTTAGCTGCCAACTCAGCCATAGCGTTACCTTTGGAGACAGGGTCGGAAGAGTTAGCATGAGCGATGCACTTACAAACAGCAACTTCAGAAGGGAGCCAAATAGCCTCCAGTAAGTTATCAACAAGTTTTGAATGAGAGATGGTCTTACCAGAGGAGGTCAGGAAGCCACGCTGTTTCCACAGAGTACCCAAATCATGTACCACACCAAAGGCATATCTGCTATCTGTATAGATGGTAGCAGACTGGCCTTTGGCTAATATGACAGCTCTAGTGAGTGCAAAGAGTTCTGCTGCTTGGGCAGAAAGGTGGGAGGGTAATTTAGCACTTTCCAGTGTGGTTGAGGCAGTAGTAACCGCATACGCCACCAATGGTTCTCCTTTCTCAGCCATCTACAAACAGTTCCACATGTGCGTTCAGCAAAGGGACATCAGTTAAATCCGACCTTGGTTTAGAGACAAGCTCCACCAGGGCAGCACAGTCGTGCGGCTCTCCATCGTCCACAGTGCACCTCTTCAGGGTCACATGACACATTGTCAGAAAAACATTCTGATAATGCAGCAGTAGAGCTGGTGTTAGATGGGTCGTCATTCTGATAATGTAGCAGCAGAGCTGCTGTTAGATGAGCCGTCATTCTGATAATGGAGCTGGGGTTAGATGGGCCGCCATTCTGATAATGGAGCAGTGGAGCTGGTGTTAGATGGGCCGTCATTCTGATAATGCAGCAGCAGAGCTGGTGTTAGATGGGCCGTCATTCTGATAATGCAGCAGCAGAGCTGGTGTTAGATGGGCCGTCATTCTGATAATGCAGCAGCAGAGCTGGTGTTAGATGGGCCGTCATTCTGATAATGCAGCAGCAGAGCTGGTGTTAGATGGGCCGTCATTCTGATAATGCAGCAGCAGAGCTGGTGTTAGATGGGCCGTCATTCTGATAATGGAGGAGTGGGGCTGGTGTTAGATGGGCTGTCATTCTGATAATGGAGCTGGTGTTAGATGGGCCATCATTCTGATAATGCAGCAGCAGAGCTGGTGTTAGATGGGCCGTCATTCTGATAATGCAGCAGCAGAGCTGGTGTTAGATGGGCCGTCATTCTGATAATGGAGGAGTGGGGCTGGTGTTAGATGGGCCGTCATTCTGATAATGGAGCTGGGGTTAGATGGGCCGCCATTCTGATAATGGAGCAGTGGAGCTGGTGTTAGATGGGCCAACATTCTGATAATGGAGGAGTGGAGCTGGTGTTAGATGGGCCGTCATTCTGATAATGGAGCTGGTGTTAGATGGGCCGTCATTCTGATAATGGAGGAGTGGAGCTGGTGTTAGATGGGCTGTCATTCTGATAATGGAGCTGGTATTAGATGGGCCGTCATTCTGATAATGGAGGAGTGGAGCTGGTGTTAGATGGGCTGTCATTCTGATAATGGAGCTGGTGTTAGATGGGCTGTCATTCTGATAATGGAGCTGGTATTAGATGGGCCGTCATTCTGATAATGGAGGAGTGGAGCTGGTGTTAGATGGGCTGTCATTCTGATAATGGAGCTGGTATTAGATGGGCCGTCATTCTGATAATGGAGGAGTGGAGCTGGTGTTAGATGGGCTGTCATTCTGATAATGGAGCTGGTATTAGATGGGCCGTCATTCTGATAATGGAGCTGGTGTTAGATGGGCCGCCATTCTGATAATGGAGCAGTGGAGCTGGTGTTAGATGGGCCAACATTCTGATAATGGAGGAGTGGAGCTGGTGTTAGATGGGCCGTCATTCTGATAATGGAGCTGGTGTTAGATGGGCCGTCATTCTGATAATGGAGCAGTGGAGCTGGTGTTAGATGGGCTGTCATTCTGATAATGGAGCTGGTGTTAGATGGGCCGTCATTCTGATAATGGAGGAGTGGAGCTGGTGTTAGTTGGGCCGTCATTCTGATAATGGAGGAGTGGAGCTGGTGTTAGATGGGCCGTCATTCTGATAATGGAGAAGTGGAGCTGGTGTTAGATGAGCTGTCATTCTGATAATGGAGCTGGTATTAGATGGGCCATCATTCTGATAATGGAGCAGTGGAGCTGGTGTTAGATGGGCCGTCATTCTGATAATGGAGCTGGTGTTAGATGGGCTGTCATTCTGATAATGGAGTAGTGGAGCTGGTGTTAGTTGGGCCGTCATTCTGATAATGGAGTAGTGGAGCTGGTGTTAGATGAGCTGTCATTCTGATAATGGAGCTGGTATTAGATGGGCCATCATTCTGATAATGGAGCAGTGGAGCTGGTGTTAGATGGGCCGTCATTCTGATAATGGAGCTGGTGTTAGATGGGCAGTCACTCTGATAATGGAGCAGTGGAGCTGGTATTATATGGGCCGTCATTCTGATAATGGAGCAGTGGAGCTGGTGTTAGATAGGCCATCATTCTGATAATGGAGCAGTGGAGCTGGTGTTAGATGGGCCGTCATTCTGATAATGGAGCAGTGGAGCTGGTGTTAGATGGGCTGTCATTCTGATAATGGAGCAGTAGAGCTGGTGTTAGACGGGCCGTCATTCTGATAATGGAGCAGTAGAGCTGGTGTTAGATGGGCCGTCATTCTGATAATGGAGCTGGTGTTAGATGGGCCGTCATTCTGATAATGGAGCTGGTGTTAGATGGGCCGTCATTCTGATAATAGAGTAGTAGAACTGCTGATAGATGGGCCGTCATTCTGATAATGGAGCAGTAGAGCTGCTGTTAGATGGGCCGTCATTCTGATAATAGAGTAGTAGAACTGCTGATAGATGGGCCGTCATTCTGATAATAGAGTAGTAGAACTGCTGTTAGATGGGCCGTCATTCTGATAATAGAGTAGTAGAACTGCTGATAGATGGGCCGTCATTCTGATAATAGAGTAGTAGAACTGCTGATAGATGGGCCGTCATTCTGATAATAGAGTAGTAGAACTGCTGATAGATGGGCCGTCATTCTGATAATAGAGTAGTAGAACTGCTGATAGATGGGCCGTCATTCTGATAATAGAGTAGTAGAACTGCTGTTAGATGGGCCGTCATTCTGATAATGGAGCAGTAGAGCTGGTGTTAGATGGGCCGTCATTCTGATAATGGAGCTGGTGTTAGATGGGCCGTCATTCTGATAATGGAGCTGGTGTTAGATGGGCCGTCATTCTGATAATAGAGTAGTAGAACTGCTGATAGATGGGCCGTCATTCTGATAATGGAGCAGTAGAGCTGGTGTTAGATGGGCCGTCATTCTGATAATAGAGTAGTAGAACTGCTGTTAGATGGGCCGTCATTCTGATAATAGAGTAGTAGAACTGCTGATAGATGGGCCGTCATTCTGATAATAGAGTAGTAGAACTGCTGATAGATGGGCCGTCATTCTGATAATAGAGTAGTAGAACTGCTGATAGATGGGCCGTCATTCTGATAATGGAGCAGTAGAACTGCTGATAGATGGGCCGTCATTCTGATAATAGAGTAGTAGAACTGCTGATAGATGGGCCGTCATTCTGATAATGGAGCAGTAGAACTGCTGATAGATGGGCCATCATTCTGATAATAGAGTAGTAGAACTGCTGATAGATGGGCCGTCATTCTGATAATAGAGTAGTAGAACTGCTGTTAGATGGGCGTCATTCTGATAATAGAGTAGTAGAACTGCTGATAGATGGGCCGTCATTCTGATAATAGAGTAGTAGAACTGCTGATAGATGGGCCGTCATTCTGATAATAGAGTAGTAGAACTGCTGATAGATGGGCCGTCATTCTGATAATAGAGTAGTAGAACTGCTGTTAGATGGGCCGTCATTCTGATAATAGAGTAGTAGAACTGCTGATAGATGGGCCGTCATTCTGATAATAGAGTAGTAGAACTGCTGATAGATGGGCCGTCATTCTGATAATAGAGTAGTAGAACTGCTGTTAGATGGCCGTCATTCTGATAATAGAGTAGTAGAACTGCTGATAGATGGGCCGTCATTCTGATAATAGAGTAGTAGAACTGCTGATAGATGGGCCGTCATTCTGATAATGGAGCAGTAGAACTGCTGTTAGATGGGCCGTCATTCTGATAATAGAGTAGTAGAACTGCTGATAGATGGGCCGTCATTCTGATAATAGAGTAGTAGAACTGCTGATAGATGGGCCGTCATTCTGATAATAGAGTAGTAGAACTGCTGATAGATGGGCCGTCATTCTGATAATGGAGCAGTAGAGCTGGTGTTAGATGGGCCGTCATTCTGATAATAGAGTAGTAGAACTGCTGTTAGATGGGCCGTCATTCTGATAATAGAGTAGTAGAACTGCTGATAGATGGGCCGTCATTCTGATAATGGAGCAGTAGAACTGCTGTTAGATGGGCCGTCATTCTGATAATAGAGTAGTAGAACTGCTGTTAGATGGGCCGTCATTCTGATAATGAAGCAGTAGAGCTGGTGTTAGATGGGCCGTCATTCTGATAATGGAGCAGTAGAGCTGGTGTTAGATGGGCCGTCATTCTGATAATGGAGCAGTAGAGCTGGTGTTAGATGGGCTGTCATTCTGATAATGGAGCTGGTGTTAGATGGGCCGTCATTCTGATAATGGAGGAGTGGAGCTGGTGTTAGTTGGGCCGTCATTCTGATAATGGAGCAGTGGAGCTTGTGTTAGATGGGCCATCATTCTGATAATGGAGTAGTGGAGCTGGTGTTAGACGGGCCGTCATTCTGATAATGGAGGAGTGGAGCTGGTGTTAGTTGGGTCGTCATTCTGATAATGGAGCTGGTGTTAGATGGGCCGTCATTCTGATAATGGAGGAGTAGAGCTGGTGTTAGATGGGCCGTCATTCTGATAATGGAGCTGGGGTTAGATGGGCCGTCATTCTGATAATGGAGGAGTAGAGCTGGTGTTAGATGGGCCGTCATTCTGATAATGGAGCTGGGGTTAGATGGGCCGTCATTCTGATAATGGAGCTGGGGTTAGATGGGCCGTCATTCTGATAATGGAGCAGTAGAGCTGGTGTTAGATGGGCCGTCATTCTGATAATGGAGCTGGTGTTAGATGGGCCGTCATTCTGATAATGGAGGAGTAGAGCTGGTGTTAGATGGGCCGTCATTCTGATAATGGAGCTGGGGTTAGATGGGCCGTCATTCTGATAATGGAGCTGGGGTTAGATGGGCCGTCATTCTGATAATGGAGCAGTAGAGCTGGTGTTAGATGGGCCGTCATTCTGATAATGGAGCTGGTGTTAGATGGGCCGTCATTCTGATAATGGAGGAGTAGAGCTGGTGTTAGATGGGCCGTCATTCTGATAATGGAGCTGGGGTTAGATGGGCCGTCATTCTGATAATGTAGCAGTGGAGCTGGTGTTAGTTGGGCCGTCATTCTGATAATGTAGCAGTGGAGCTGGTGTTAGTTGGGCCGTCATTCTGATAATGTAGCAGTGGAGCTGGTGTTAGTTGGGCCGTCATTCTGATAATGTAGCAGTGGAGCTGGAGTTAGATGGGCCGTCATTCTGATAATGTAGCAGTGGAGCTGGAGTTAGATGGGCCGTCATTCTGATAATGTAGCAGTGGAGCTGGAGTTAGATGGGCCGTCATTCTGATAATGTAGCAGTGGAGCTGGAGTTAGATGGGCCGTCATTCTGATAATGTAGCAGTGGAGCTGGAGTTAGATGGGCCGTCATTCTGATAATGTAGCAGTGGAGCTGGAGTTAGATGGGCCGTCATTCTGATAATGTAGCTGGTGTTAGATGGGCCGTCATTCTGATAATGGAGCAGTGGAGCTGGTGTTAGATGGGCCGTCATTCTGATAATGGAGCTGGTGTTAGATGGGCCGTCATTCTGATAATGGAGTAGTGGAGCTGGAGTTAAATGGGCCGTCATTCTGATAATGGAGGAGTGGAGCTGGTGTTAGATGGGCCGTCATTCTGATAATGTAGCAGTGGAGCTGGAGTTAGATGGGCCGTCATTCTGATAATGTAGCAGTGGAGCTGGAGTTAGATGGGCCATCATTCTGATAATGGAGGAGTGGGGCTGGTATTAGATGGGCCGTCATTCTGATAATGGAGCAGTGGAGCTGGTATTAGATGGGCCATCATTCTGATAATGGAGCTGGTATTAGATGGGCTGTCATTCTGATAATGGAGCAGTAGAGCTGGTGTTAGATGGGCCGTCTTTGCCTGTGAAATAAGAGCATGAACTGCATGAGGCACGTGTACAGTGAGTTCACACATGACAACAATGTCTCCACAAGCCATCACAACTGCAGTAGCTGCAGCCACAGCTCTCAAACAACAAACCAGACTTCTGGCCACACTGTCCAGCTGTTTGGAATTATACCCAACTGGGCGCTGCTTTCCCCCATGTTCCTGTGTTAAAACAGATGACATAAAAGCATTTTTCTCACAAACAAAGCAGTTAAAAGGTTTAGACTGGTCAGGGAGCCCCACACAGGGAGAAGTAGTCATGAGTTGTTCCAGTCTGGTCAGAGCAGTCAGTCCCTCTGGTGTCCACTTCATTTTGTCCCTCATAGCCATTTTGTGGCCATCATAAATAAGGTCAGCAAGCGGCTGCACCACCTCAGCATAGTCAGGTAACCACGCCCTACAAGACACTGCCATACCAGTCAATGACATCATGTGTTGTTGAGTAACCGGCTGTGGGACGGAGAGAATAGCCTGTATCCTCTCTGTACCCAGCTGCCTGCCATTGGGAGTGATGTCATGACCCAGATGTCATGACCCCTGACTCTCTGAGGTCATTAAATATCCCATGGCACTTATTGTAAGAGTAGGGGTGTTAACCCCGGTGTCCTGGCTAAATTCCCAATCTGGCCCTCAAACCATCACGGTCACCTAATAATCCCCAGTTAACAATTGGCTCATTCATCCCCCTCCTCTCCCCTGTAACTATTCCCCAGGTCGTTGCTGTAAATGAGAACGCGTTCTCAGTCAATTTACCTGGTAAAACAATGGATAAATAAATAAATAAATACTTCACTGTGAAACCAACTGTAACTTCTTCTTTGAAACTTTGTGGACAGAAATCAACAGAGCCGCAGTATCAGTTTGACAAGTTTCCATTGAGCTGGAGCACAACAACAAATCATCCACATACTGAACCAGAATGCTGATTCATCCACATACTGAACCAGAATGCTGATTCATCCACATACTGAATCAGAGTGCTGATTCATCCACATACTGAATCAGAGTGCTGATTCATCCACATACTGAATCAGAGTGCTGATTCATCCACATACTGAATCAGAGTGCTGATTCATCCACATACTGAATCACAGTGCTGATTCATCCACATACTGAATCAGAGTGCTGATTCATCCACATACTGAATCACAGTGCTGATTCATCCACATACTGAATCAGAGTGCTGATTCATCCACATACTGAATCACAGTGCTGATTCATCCACATACTGAATCAGAGTGCTGATTCATCCACATACTGAATCACAGTGCTGATTCATCCACATACTGAATCACAGTGCTGATTCATCCACATACTGAATCAGAGTGCTGATTCATCCACATACTGAATCAGAGTGCTGATTCATCCACATACTGAATCACAGTGCTGATTCATCACATACTGAATCAGAGTGCTGATTCATCCACATACTGAATCAGAGTGCTGATTCATCCACATACTGAATCAGAGTGCTGATTCATCCACATACTGAATCACAGTGCTGATTCATCCACATACTGAATCAGAGTGCTGATTCATCCACATACTGAATCAGAGTGCTGATTCATCCACATACTGAATCACAGTGCTGATTCATCCACATACTGAATCAGAGTGCTGATTCATCCACATACTGAATCAGAGTGCTGATTCATCCACATACTGAATCAGAGTGCTGATTCATCCACATACTGAATCACAGTGCTGATTCATCCACATACTGAATCAGAGTGCTGATTCATCCACATACTGAATCAGAGTGCTGATTCATCCACATACTGAATCAGAGTGCTGATTCATCCACATACTGAATCAGAGTGCTGATTCATCCACATACTGAATCAGAGTGCTGATTCATCCACATACTGAATCACAGTGCTGATTCATCCACATACTGAATCACAGTGCTGATTCATCCACATACTGAATCAGAGTGCTGATTCATCCACATACTGAATCAGAGTGCTGATTCATCTACATCCTGAATCAGAGTGCTGATTCATCCACATACTGAATCACAGTGCTGATTCATCCACATACTGAATCAGAGTGCTGATTCATCTACATCCTGAATCAGAGTGCTGATTCATCCACATCCTGAATCACAGTGCTGATTCATCAACATCCTCAATCACAGTGCTGATTCATCCACATCCTCAATCACAGTGCTGATTCATCCACATCCTCAATCACAGTGCTGATTCATCCACATACTGAATCAGAGTGCTGATTCATCCACATCCTGAATCACAGTGCTGATTCATCCACATACTGAATCAGAGTGCTGATTCATCCACATACTGAATCAGAGTGCTGATTCATCCACATCCTGAATCACAGTGCTGATTCATCCACATACTGAATCAGAGTGCTGATTCATCCACATACTGAATCAGAGTGCTGATTCATCCACATCCTGAATCAGAGTGCTGATTCATCCACATCCTGAATCAGAGTGCTGATTCATCCACATACTGAATCACAGTGCTGATTCATCCACATCCTGAATCAGAGTGCTGATTCATCTACATACTGAATCACAGTGCTGATTCATCCACATACTGAATCAGAGTGCTGATTCATCTACATACTGAATCACAGTGCTGATTCATCCACATACTGAATCAGAGTGCTGATTCATCCACATACTGAATCACAGTGCTGATTCATCCACATACTGAATCAGAGTGCTGTCCTCAGGGAGTATAAAACCCTACAAATTTTGCGCTAAGGCTTCCGGTTACTAGTCCAACGCTCTAACCACTAGGCTACCCTGCCGGTTACTAGTCCAACGCTCTAACCACTAGGCTACCCTGCTGGTTACTAGTCCAACGCTCTAACCACTAGGCTACCCTGCTGGTTACTAGTCCAACACTCTAACCACTAGGCTACCCTGCTGGTTACTAGTCCAACACTAACCACTAGGCTACCCTGCTGGTTACTAGTCCAACACTCTAACTACTAGGCTACCTGCTGGTTACTAGTCCAACGCTCTAACCACTAGGCTACCCTGCTGGTTACTAGTCCAACGCTCTAACCACTAGGCTACCCTGCTGGTTACTAGTCCAACACTAACCACTAGGCTACCCTGCTGGTTACTAGTCCAACGCTCTAACCACTAGGCTACCCTGCTGGTTACTAGTCCAACGCTCTAACCACTAGGCTACCCTGCTGGTTACTAGTCCAACGCTCTAACCACTAGGCTACCCTGCTGGTTACTAGTCCAACACTCTAACCACTAGGCTACCCTGCTGGTTACTAGTCCAACGCTCTAACCACTAGGCTACCCTGCTGGTTACTAGTCCAACGCTCTAACCACTAGGCTACCCTGCCGCCCCATTTTGCGCTAAGGCTGCCGAAACCATCACGGAGGATTCCAAGTAGGATAGCCTAGTGACCGGAAGGTTGCAAGTTCAAATCCCCGAGCTGACAAGGTACAAATCTGTCGTTCTGCCCCTGAACAGGCAGTTAACCCACTGTTCCTAGGCCGTCATTGAAAATAAGAATTTGTTCTGAACTGACTTGCCTAGTTAAATAAAGGTTAAATAAATACAAATAACACGTAACCCATAGGAGCCACAGGTTAAATAAATACAAATAACACGTAGGGTCCTGTGTGGCTCAGTCGGTAGAGCATGGTGCTTGCAACGCCAAGCGTCGTGGGTTCGCTTCCCGCTAGGGCCACCCATATGTAAAAGTAGTGGCCCCAGCCGACTTGTAAGTCGCTTTGGACAAAAGCGTCTGCTAAATGGGATATATTATTATTATACGTAACCCATAGGAGCCACAGTCCAGGTTAAATAAATACAAATAACACGTAACCCATAGGAGCCACAGTCCAGGTTAAATAAATACAAATAACACGTAACCCATAGGAGCCACAGTCCAGGTTAAATAAATACAAATAACACGTAACCCATAGGAGCCACAGTCCAGGTTAAATAAATACAAATAACACGTAACCCATAGCAGCCACAGTCCAGGTTAAATAAATACAAATAACACGTAACCCATAGGAGCCACAGTCCAGGTTAAATAAATACAAATAACACGTAACCCATAGGAGCCACAGTCCAGGTTAATCTCTCACTGAGAAACGTGAAGGCAAACCAGAACTGAGATTCTGTTGCCACAGGAATACTGAAACATGCATTAGTCAAATCAATCACAGAGAACCACTCTGGGTGGTACCGCCCCCAACAGAGAGGTAACATTAGGAACCACCGGGCACGGGCAAAAACTGCATCGTTCACAGGCCTTAAGTCCTGGACCAATCTCCAATCACCTGAAGGTTTTCTAACATGCAAGATAGGGGTGTTACAGGGTGATTTTGGACAGGGAATTAAAGCACCATTAGCTAACAGGGATGCATGAACAGGTGTAATACCTGCTATTGCCTCCCTACTGAGTGGATACTGTGCTCTAGATGGGCGCCTGGTATCTTTAGGAGTGACTACCATTGGCTCAGCTCCCTTCACTCTCCCAAAATCATACTTGTCCCTTGCCCATAGGCATTCAGGGACCCTCTCAGGAGGGGTGAGTCTTCACTCACCAACATGATATTTGTAGAAAAAGAAACCTGATCAACACCATGCACACCCCTCTCAGTTGGTGTTTCCCAACTGAGTGGGTAACAACTTGTCAGTGTGCTGGTGAATATGTTGACCTATCAGGGTCTAAATGGGCGCCTGGTAGAAAGGGACCCCTCTCAGTTGGTGTTCCCCAACTGAGTGGGTAACAACTTGTCAGTGTGCTGGGTGAATATGTTGACCCATCGGGGTCTAAATGGGCGCCTGGTAGAAAGGGACCCCTCTCAGTTGGTGTTCCCCAACTGAGTGGGTAACAACTTGTCAGTGTGCTGGGTGAATATGTTGACCCATCGGGGTCTAAATGGGCGCCTGGTAGAAAGGGACCCCTCTCAGTTGGTCCTAGCATCAACCAAAAGCATTTCATCCAAATTCCAGCATCCGGCTATTCTACTCTATCTGATTTTGACAGGGACAACGTGGTGAGTTATCCTCAAACAGGTAGAGGTCTTTTCGTGCAGGGGTTAGATTAACCCCTGAAGCACAGAAATCACTGAATCACAGTATAAACCCTCACACTGCACTGACTCATCCTGTGATTTAGCACACAGCCATTGTTTCTCATAATGGAGATCTCTTGTCAATGGTGAAAAATGGGAGGTGCAATGTAACCCTGCTTCAGACATGAAACTGCCCTTGTGGCCCCAATGGGTTTTGGCCATTGAGAAAACATGAGCAATATTGGGCACCTCATCATCAACATCCCATGCATAATACCAGTCACAGCACTCAGACCTTAACATCAATTGCTCCCCCTCTTCCTCATGAATAACGGTTAAACCGGTTCGGCCACATGTTATGTTGATGCTCAGTTTACACAGGAGGTCCCTGCCCATCAGATTGACAGGACAGTGGTCAGAGAGGAGAAATTGATGTTGACACTTCTCCTCAAAAAAGGAGACGGGCAGAGGCATAGTTACCTGCTCTCTGAATGAGAGGCCTGAAGCACGTACAGCTTTGACTGTTTCACTAAAAGCACCCTCTCTATGCCATAGAGGGTCCAGAATATCCCCATTTATTATATTATTATATTACTATTATATTACTATTATTTTATCATATCTACATTATTATATTATTATTGTATTATCATATGTCTACATTATATTATTATATTACTATTATATTATTATATTTCCATATTAAAATATTACTTTTGTATTATTATATTACTATAATAGTAAATTATTATATTTCCATAATATTATGTCTATAGTATTATATTATTATATTACTATTATATTATTTTTCAATATTATTATATTTCCATATGAAAATATTACTATTATATTATTATATGTCTATATTATTATTATATTATTATTACATTTCCATATTATTATATTATGATTATATTTCTATACTAATATATGTCTATATTATTATATAATTATATTTCCATATTAAAATATGACTTTTGTATTATTATATTACCATATTATATTACTATTACATTATTATATTATTATATTACTATTATATTACCATTATATTATTATATATTTATTATATTACTATATTATATTAGTATTATATTATTATATTATATTTCCATATTATTAATTACTTTTATATTATTATATTTCTATATAATTATGTCTATAATATTATATTATTATATTACTATATTACTATTATATTCCTATATTACTACAATACTATTATATCATTATACTTCTATATTATTATAGTATTATATTACTATTATATTATTATATTATATTACTATTATATTATATTATATTACTATTATATTATTATATTATATTACTATTATATTATTATATTATATTACTATTATATTATTATATTATATTACTATTATATTATTATATTATATTACTATTATATTATTATATTATATTACTATTATATTATATTACTATTATATTATTATATTACCATTATATTATATTATTATATTATATTACTATTATATTATTATATTATATTACTATTATATTATTATATTATATTACTATTATATTATTATATTACTATATTATTATATTATATTACTATTATTATATTATATTACTATTATATTATTATATTATATTACTATTATATTATTATATTATATTACTATTATATTATTATATTATATTACTATTATATTATTATATTATATTACTATTATATTATTATATTATATTACTATTATATTATTATATTATATTACTATTATATTATATTATTATATTACTATTATATTATTATATTACCATTATATTATTATATTACCATTATATTATAATGGATGTAGCAGCCTGAAACCAGTTTTCTAGAAAGTGTGGGGGGGGGGGGTAGGGTAGTCGAGAATAAGTGCCTGCTGGGTATCATTCCCAAAATCTGAACTGTTCTTTACACTGTTTCTAACGTATGTGTGTGGGTGTGCATGTGTCAGTTGGCAGGAACAGGAGTGTTGGCCATAGGGCTGTGGCTGCGTTTTGACTCTCGGACCGAGGGACTGTTCAGTGGAGAGGACTCTCCTTCTGTCTTCTTCACCGGTAAGACTGAGCTCTCACCCCTAACCCCTATACCTTAAATCCAACTTCTCACCCCTAACCATAACCCCTACACCCTAAACCCTACAGCATAAAATATCTCCTTTCAGCTAGTGGTATCATCATGGCTGTTAGAAACTCTAAGCTCCACAAATAGGTTTCTAACACACACACACACACACACACACACACACTTAATTCTCTACACAGGGTCAGGAATCAGGGACAAAGAGACAGGGGTAAGGAAAAGGGGTCAGGGCCAGAGTCAGGAGTCAGGGACAGAGTCAGGGGTCAAGGACAGAGGTCAGGGACAGGGTAAGGGGTTAGGGACAGAGTCAAGGACAGGGTAAGGGGTCAGGGACAGAGTCAGGGACAGGGTAAGGGGTCAGGGACAGAGTCAGGGGTCAGGGACAGAGGTCAGGGACAGAGTCAGGGACAGAGTCAGGGACAGGGTAAGGGGTCAGGGACAGAGGCAGGGACAGAGTCAGGGACAGGGTAAGGGGTCAGGGACAGGGTAAGGGGT
Organism: Oncorhynchus masou masou; assembly: GCF_036934945.1. Lineage (NCBI taxonomy): Eukaryota > Metazoa > Chordata > Actinopteri > Salmoniformes > Salmonidae > Oncorhynchus > Oncorhynchus masou. The sequence continues at coordinate 35,544 of NW_027011926.1, read as the reverse complement.
CAGGGACAGAGTCAGGGGTCAAGGACAGAGTCAGGGGTCAAGGACAGAGTCAGGGACAGGGGTCAGGGACAGGGTAAGGGGTCAGGGACAGAGGTCAGGGACAGGGTAAGGGGTCAGGGACAGAGTCAGGGGTCAAGGACAGAGTCAGGGGTCAGGGACAGAGTAAGGAACAGGGGTCAGGGACAGGGTAAGGGGTCAGGGACAGAGTCAGGGACAGGGTAAGGGGTCAGGGACACAGTCAGGGACAGGGTAAGGGGTCAGGGACAGAGTCAGGGACAGGGTAAGGGGTCAGGGACAGAGTCAGGGACAGGGTAAGGGGTCAGGGACAGAGTCAGGGACAGGGTAAGGGGTCAGGGACAGAGGCAGGGACAGAGTCAGGGACAGGGTAAGGGTCAAGAATACGTAACTGAACAAGTACGCTAGAT
>NW_027011926.1:18847-34619 GCF_036934945.1 Oncorhynchus masou masou | reverse complement strand
ATCTTCCACACGGTAACACACATTATCTTCCACACGGTAACACACACATTATCTTCCACACGGTAACACACACATTATCTCCCACACGGTAACACACACATTATCTCCCACACGGTAACACACACATTATCTTCCACACGGTAACACACACATTATCTTCCACACGGTAACACACACATTATCTTCCACACGGTAACACACACATTATCTTCCACACGGTAACACACACATTATCTTCCACACGGTAACACACACATTATCTTCCACACGGTAACACACACATTATCTACCACACGGTAACACACACATTATCTACCACACATTAACGCACATTATCTTCCACACGGTAACACGCACATTATCTTCCACACGGTAACACGCACATTATCTTCCACACGGTAACACACACATTATCTTCCACACGGTAACACGCATTATCTTCCACACATTAACACGCATTATCTTCCACACGGTAACACGCATTATCTTCCACACGGTAACACACATTATCTTCCACACGGTAACACACATTATCCACTCCACACGGTAACACACATTATCTTCCACACGGTAACACGCACATTGGCCTTGTTTGAGAATCAAAGCCGTGATGTATTCTGGGTCAATTTTGACTGACCTACAAATTATGTTGTAGTTAGTTGTGATGGGGTAGTTAGTTATGGTGCAGGGTAGTTAGTTATGGTGCAGGGTAGTTAGTTATGATGCAGGGTAGTTAGTTATGATGCAGGGTAGTTGAGTTATGATGCAGGGCAGGGTGGTTAGTGCTATGATGCAGGGTAGTTAGTTATGATGCAGGGTGGTTAGTTATGATGCAGGGTGGTTAGTTATGATGGTTAGTTATGATGCAAGGTAGTTAGTTATGATGCAGGTAGTTAGTTATGATGCAGGGCAGGGTGGTTAGTTATGATGCAGGGTAGTTAGTTATGATGCAGTGGTTAGTTATGATGCAGGGGGTTAGTTATGATTATGATGCAGGGGGTTAGTTATGATTTAGTTATAATGATTAGTTATGGTGCAGGGTGGTTAGTTATGGTGCAAGGGTGGTTAGTTATGATGCAGGGGGGTTAGTTATGATGCAGGGGGGTTAGTTATGATGCAGGGTTAGTTATGTTTATTATGATGCAGGGGGTTAGTTATGATGCAGGGGGTTAGTTATGATGCAGGGGTTAGTTATGATGCAGGGGGTTAGTTATGATCAGTCTTGACTCCCCTATAAAATGCGACTTCAATGTTGAATGCGCTCATGATTTTCCACATGGGAACATGTAAGTTTCCTTCAACTATCAGTCTTTCAGATGACGACGATGGTCAGACTTCTACCCATCTTAGTAACTGTTGTATCAATATGTTTGGACCATGACAGTTTACAATCCAGGGTTACTCCAAGCAGTTTAGTCTCCTCAACTTGCTCCAATTTCCACATTATTCATTATGAGATGTGGTTGAGGTTTAGGGTTTAGTGAATGATTTGTCCCAAATACAGTGCTTTTAGTTTTTGAAATATTTAGGGCTAACTTATTCCTTGCCACCCACTCTGGAAACTAACTGCAGCTCTTTGTTTTGAGTGTTGCAGTCATTTCAGTCGCTGTAGTAGCAGACATGTACAGTGTTGAGTTATCCGAAAACATAGACACAGGCTTTACTCAGTCAATGGCGTGTCGTTAGTAAACATTGAAAACAGTAAGGTGCCTAAACAGCTGCCCTGGGGAATGCCTGATTCTTCCTGGATTATGTTGGAGAGGATTCCATTAAAGAACACCCTCTGTGTTCTGTTAGACATGTAATTCTTCATCCACATTATAGCAGGGGGTGTAAAGCCATAACACATATGTCTTTCCAGCAGAAGACTATGATCAATCATGTCCAAATCTGCACTGAAGTCTAACAAGACAACCCCACAATCATTTTATCATCATTTCCTCTCAACCAATCATCAGTCATATGTGTAAGTGCTGTGCTTGTTGAATGTCTTCTTCCACACTGACTTAACGGAATTCAAAAGTACAATTCTTGTCTTTCATAATTTGGTCTGATATACCTGGATGTGTAATGTCAGCGTTTGTTGCTGGCATGTCATCCTTAAATTTGCTAATCTTGCCAATGATAAAGTCATTAAAGTAGTTGGCAATATCAGTGACTTTGTGATGAATGAGCCATCTGATTCAATGAATGATGGAGCCGAGTTGGCTTTTGTTCCCAAAATTTAATTTAAGATGCTCCAAAGCTTTTTACTATCATTCTTTATGTAAATACATTTTTGTTTCATAGTATAGTTTATTTTTATTTGGTTTAGTCACATGATTTCTTAATTTGCAGTACGTTTGCCAATCAGTTGGGCTGCCAGACTTATTTGCCATACCTTTTGCCTCATCCCTCTCAACAATACCATTTTTAAATTCCTCATCAATCCACAGGGATTTAACAGTTTTTACAGTAATTTTCTTAATGGGTTCATGCTTATTTGTAACTAGAATAAGCAATTACATAAATGTGTCAAGTGCAGCGTCTGGTTTCTCCTCATTACACACCACAGACCAGCAGCGTCTGGTTGCTCCTCATTACACACCACAGACCAGCAGCGTCTGGTTGCTCCTCATTACACACCACAGACCAGCAGCGTCTGGTTGCTCCTCATTACACACCACAGACCAGCAGCGTCTGGTTGCTCCTCATTACACACCACAGACCAGCAAATAATCTTTACACATCATCAACATATGAATCACTACAAAACTTCTTGTATGACCTCTTGAACCCTATATTAGGTCCAGCCTTTGGAACTTTGGTTTTCCAAGATATGGCTACTATATTGGGATCACTACATCCTATGGATTTGGATACTGCTTTAAAACAAGTTTCTGCAACATTAGTAAAGATATGATCAGTACATATTGATTATTTAATTCCTATGCTGTTTGTAAGTACCCTGGTGGGTTGACTGATAACTTGAGGCATTCAGGGCAATTAGGGGGACATAATTTAAGTTACTTACATTGTATCTGCCAATGCCCCTAGGACCATGTACATTTGATGCAGCATTATGATGACTCATTGTCACAATATGATAGATGAACTGAGCTGGTCTTGGGTCATTGATAAGTCATTGTTTCAGTGTCAGAGGCAGGCTTGAGGTGACTATGGCCCACCGACGACGGTGACATTACGGAAGAGGTGGCCCAGATACAGGTACCTGACAAACCCTCCCACGACCTCTTCTCTCCTCTCATTCTCTCCTCTTCCTCTCTTCTCCTCTGATTCTCTCTCCTCTCTTCTCCTCTGATTCTCTCCCCTCTCATTCTCTCTCCTCTCCTCATTCCCTCTCCTCCTTTCATTCTCTCTCCTCTCATTCTCTTCTCCTCTCCTCTTCTCCTCTCTCCTTTCATTCTCTCTCCTCTCACTCCGTCCCTCTTAATTTTTCTTTACTGTGTGTGTGTGTGTGTGTGTGTGTGTGTGTGTGTGTGTGTGTGTGTGTGTGTGTAGATCTTGCAGAGTGAGGATCCTCAGAACAGTGAGGAGATATCTCCTATCAGCCAGGCCTGGTTCACCACCAAGGAGGATAAAGACACACTGGTTAACAAAGGTGTACACACAATGCACATGGAGCTTGCTACATATATCTGTGGTTGTTCAGTGGGTTTACTCCAGGCTGCATTGGTCAGTGGCTAAATAGAGGCTGTGATTGGTTGTTTGTCTGCAGGTCATAAGTGGAAACAAGGCATGTGGTCTAAAGAGGAGATCAACCTCCCTGATGAGCAACATCCAACAATATGTGAAGGTACACACACACACACACACACACACACACACACACACACACACACACGGTAAGAGTTCCCACCAGGTGACTTGTGTTAGGGAGTCTGTAGTACTTTGTGTGTGTGCAGGGTCGGGGAATGGAGGACCCAGCTGAGATCATCTTTGAGATGTCTAAGGAGGAGCGTAAGGATTTCTACCGCAGCGTGGCCTGGGGTCTGAACCGCCCGCTGTTCGCCGTCTACCGACGAGTCCTCCGCATGCACGATAACCGCAACCATGTGGGCAAGTCAGTACCCCCCCCCCACACACACCATCATAGAACCCCTCCCCCACATACACACCGTCATAGCAACCCCTCCCCCACACACACACCGTCATAGCAACCCCTCCCCACACACACACACTGTCATAGCAACCCCTCCCCCCACACACACACACCGTCATAGCAACCCCTCCCCCCACACACACCGTCATAGCAACCCCTCCCCCCACACACACACCGTCATAGCAACCCCTCCCCCCACACACACCCGTCATAGCAACCCCTCCCCACACACACACATGATCATACCCTCCTCCCCCAGACACACAGAGTTTTGGTGGGTTGGTGTGTGTGAGCTGATGTTGTTGTTGCTGTTGTTGTTGTAAAGGTACTCTCCTGAGGAGATCAACAAGCTGAAAGAGTGAGTATGACATCACTTCCTCCTCTAAACGTGTCTCCAGTCCATATGTGCTGCAGTCTGAGGATGTGATGTGTTTAGGCTGAGACAGAAGCATGGTAATGACTGGGCCACCATAGGAGCCGCTCTGGGCCGCAGCGCCTCGTCTGTTAAAGACCGCTGCCGACTAATGAAGGACACCTGCAACACAGGTCAGATACTTTATCCTGGGGGGTTATGCTTTAGGAAGCAGGTCAGATACTTTATCCTGGAGGGGTTATGCTTTAGGAAGCAGGTCAGATACTTTCTCCTGGAGGGTTTATGCTTTAGGAAACAGGTCAGATACTTTCTCCTGGAGGGTTTATGCTTTAGGAAGCAGGTCAGATACTTTCTCCTGGAGGGTTTATGCTTTAGGAAGCAGGTCAGATACTTTCTCCTGGAGGGTTTATGCTTTAGGGAAGCAGGTCAGATACTTTCTCCTGGAGGGTTTATGCTTTAGGAAGCAGGTCAGATACTTTCTCCTGGAGGGTTTATGCTTTAGGAAGCAGGTCAGATACTTTCTCCTGGAGGGTTTATGCTTTAGGAAGCAGGTCAGATACTTTCTCCTGGAGGGTTTATGCTTTAGGAAGCAGGTCAGATACTTTCTCCTGGAGGGTTTATGCTTTAGGAAGCAGGTCAGATACTTTCTCCTGGAGGGTTTATGCTTTAGGAAGCAGGTCAGATACTTTCTCCTGGAGGGTTTATGCTTTAGGAAGCAGGTCAGATACTTTCTCCTGGAGGGTTTATGCTTTAGGAAGCAGGTCAGATACTTTCTCCTGGAGGGTTTATGCTTTAGGAAGCAGGTCAGATACTTTCTCCTGGGGGGTTTATGCTTTAGGAAGCAGGTCAGATACTTTCTCCTGGAAGGTTTATGCTTTAGGAAGCAGGTCAGATACTTTCTCCTGGAGGGTTTATGCTTTAGGAAGCAGGTCAGATACTTTCTCCTGCAGGGTTTATGCTTTAGGAAGCAGGTCAGATACTTTCTCCTGGAGGGTTTATGCTTTAGGAAGCAGGTCAGATACTTTCTCCTGGAGGGTTTATGCTTTAGGAAGCAGGTCAGATACTTTCTCCTGGAGGGTTTATGCTTTAGGAAGCAGGTCAGATACTTTCTCCTGGAGGGTTTATGCTTTAGGAAGCAGGTCAGATACTTTCTCCTGGAGGGTTTATGCTTTAGGAAGCAGGTCAGATACTTTCTCCTGGAGGGTTTATGCTTTAGGAAGCAGGTCAGATACTTTCTCCTGGAGGGTTTATGCTTTAGGAAGCAGGTCAGATACTTTCTCCTGCAGGGTTTATGCTTTAGGAAGCAGGTCAGATACTTTCTCCTGGAGGGTTTATGCTTTAGGAAGCAGGTCAGATACTTTCTCCTGGAGGGTTTATGCTTTAGGAAGCAGGTCAGATACTTTATCCTGGAGGGGTTATGCTTTAGGAAGCAGGTCAGATACTTTCTCCTGCAGGGTTTATGCTTTAGGAAGCAGGTTAGATACTTTCTCCTCTAGGGTTTATGCTTTAGGAAGCGGGACTTACAGTTGTCTGTGTGTGTAGGGAAGTGGAGTGAGGAGGAGGAGAGGCGTCTATCGGACAGTGTCTATGCCCTGGCGGGTGTGTGTCCGGGCCGTGCAGTGACGGGCGGGGTGTCGTGGGCGGCTGTAGCTGATCTGGTGGGAACGCGGTCGGAGAAACAGTGTCGCTCTAAATGGCTCAACTACCTCAACTGGAAACAGAGTGGAGGGACGGAGTGGACCAAAGACCAGGATCTCAGCTTAGTACACAGGTAGGGAGTGGTCTGGGTGGTGTGGGTCTGGGTGGAAGGGATCTGGGTGGTGGGGGGTCTGGGTGGTGGGGGTCTGGGTGGTGGGGGGTCTGGGTGGTGGGGGTCTGGGTGGTGGGGGTCTGGGTGGTGGGGGGTCTGGGTGGTGGGGGGTCTGGGTGGTGGTGGTCTGGGTGGTGGGGGGTCTGGGTGGTGGTGGTCTGGGTGGTGGGGTTCTGGGTGGTGGGGGTCTGGGTGGTCGTGGGGTTCTGGGTGGTGGGGGTTCTGGGTGGTCGTGGGGTTCTGGGTGGTGAGGGTCTGGGTGGTGGGGTCTGGGTGGTGGGGGGTCTGGGTGGTGGGGTTCTGGGTGGTCGTGGGGTTCTGGGTGGTGGGGGTTCTGGGTGGTGGGGGTCTGGGTGGTGGGGGTCTGGGTGGTGGGGTTCTGGGTGGTCGTGGGTTCTGGGTGGTGGGGGTTCTGGGTGGTCGTGGGGTTCTGGGTGGTGGGGGTCTGGGTGGTGGGGGTCTGGGTGGTGGGGGTTCTGGGTGGTGGGGGTTCTGGGTGGTGGGGGTCTGGGTGGTGGGGGTTCTGGGCGGTGGGGGTCTGGGCGGTGGGGGTCTGGGCGGTGGGGTTCTGGGCGGTGGGGGTTCTGGGCGGTGGGGTTCTGGGCGGTGGGGTTCTGGGCGGTGGGGGTCTGGGCGGTGGTGGTCTGGGCGGTGGGGTTCTGGGCGGTGGGGGTCTGGGCGGTGGTGGTCTGGGCGGTGGGGTTCTGGGTGGTGGGGTTCTGGGTGGGTAATTACATTTAATAGAAAGCAGAATTCAAACCAGCTTTATTGATGAAAGTACCGTTATCTGGTGTCTACTTCTTCTGGCTTTCTCTCTCTCTCTCTCTGTGTGTGTGTGTGTGTGTGTGTGTGCGCGCGCGCGCAGGATAGTGGAGTTGGATGTGGATGATGAGAATGAGTTAAAGTGGGAGGAGCTAGCGGGGGGGTGGAGCAGTGTTCGCTCTCCTCAGTGGCTCAGATCTAAGTGGTGGAGCATCAAGAGACAAGTAGCCAATCACAAGGAACTGCCCTTCCACGGTAACACCCCTGGGCCTCACCTCTGACCCTTACCTCATCACTTCTCACCTCTGACCCGACCCTTACCTTCCCTCACCTCTGACCCTTATCTCTCATCACTCCTCACCTCTAACCCCTTACTCTGACCTCTCCTCTGACCCCTGACCCTTACCTCTCCTCACCTCTGACCCTTACCTCTCCTCACCTCTGACCCTTACCTCTCCTGACCCCTGACCCTTAGATCTCACTTCTGACCCCTACCAACTCATCTGACCCTCTCCTGACCCCTACCTCTCACTCCTGACCTCTGATTCTTACTTCTCCCTCCTGTTCTCTGACTATTAACTCTCATCACTCCTCACCTCATCTCTGACCCCTGACCTCTCATATCCAGTATCAGCAACATGTTTAAATCATACATGTTAACAAACTAGTGATAGTGTTACTACTGCAGATAATACTGTGTTTGTGTGTAGTGTTACTGAAGGGTCTTCAGGAGTTGATGGAGACTCAGGTGCCGTTAGGGGCGGGCACTGGGCCAGGTAGCCCTTCCCTGCAGATCCGAGTCACGCGATTGGAGGAGTGCTGTAGCTCCCCCCCCCGGCCCGTCACAGCACTGCAGATCCCCCTGCAGATCACACACCTGGGTCAGTACAGGGGAGGGGAAGTAAGTGTGTGTGTGTGTGTGTGTGTGTGTGTGTGTGTGTGTGTGTGTGTGTGTGTGTGTGTGTGTGTGTGTGTGTGTGTGTGGGTACTGACTGGTGTCTCTATCAGCCTCAGACAGTGCTGGTGTGTGTGTGTGTGTGTGTGTGTGTGTGTGTGTGTGTGTGTGTGTGTGTGTGTGTGTGTGTGTACTGACTGGTGTCTCTATCAGCCTCAGACAGTGCTGGTGTGTGTGTGTGTGTGTGTGTGTGTGTGTGTGTGTGTGTGTGTGTGTGTGTGTGTGGGTACTGACTGGTGTCTCTATCAGCCTCAGACAGTGCTGGTGTGTGTGTGTGTGTGTGTGTGTGTGTGTGTGTGTGTGTGTGGGTACTGACTGGTGTCTCTATCAGCCTCAGACAGTGCTGGTGTGTGTGTGTGTGTGTGGGTACTGACTGGTGTCTCTTATCAGCCTCAGACAGTGCTGGTGTGTGTGTGTGTGTGTGTGTGTGTGTGTGTGGGGTACTGACTGGTGTCTCTATCAGCCTCAGACAGTGCTGGTGTGTGTGTGTGTGTGTGTGTGTGTGTGTGTGGGTACTGACTGGTGTCTCTATCAGCCTCAGACAGTGCTGGTGTGTGTGTGTGTGTGTGTGTGTGTGTGTGTGTGTGTGGGTACTGACTGGTGTCTCTATCAGCCTCAGACAGTGCTGGTGCCAGTGACACAGAGACCATCACCCTCAACACTGCTGCTCTGCAGACCTTACAGATCCTACCTGTGAGTTGGATTAGACCATAATATTACCTTTTAAATGTAGACACAATGTTGATGTAATCCTCTTTTAATCTCACTATCACAACAATCACTGTGTGTGTGTAGTCTTTCCACCTGCACCCTACAGGGACTCCAGGGACATACTTCCTTCAGACAGCAGCCAATCAGAGCCTGCCGCTCAGCCTTTCCAGCAATCCCACCGTCACACTGACGGCTAGCTCCTCCCCGTCCCCAGAACACATCATCCTACACAGCCTCTCGGTGAGTCAGGGATGGAGCAACATTTACAGAATGGGTCAACTTTCAGTGGACATCCCCATGAGTGTCTTTCAGAACCCCTCCTAAAACCCCACCGGTTTAGTTTTGGTTGTCAGTGACATTTAGTTCATTCCCCTGTTTGTTTTTCTTGCTGGGGAACTTAACAGGAAGTAATCTAATAATTGATTAAGCTTTCTGTACAATGAAGATATTTAAACCCAGACAGCTTTTAGAGAAACACTTGTGACCGATTATGATAAATAACGTTCAGTCTCTCAGTTATATGATGATAAATAACGTTCAGTCTCTCAGTTATATGATGATAAATAACGCTCAGTCTCTGTTATATGATGATAAATAACGTTCAGTCTCTGTTATATGATGATAAATAACGTTCAGTCTCTGTTATATGATGATAAATAACGTTCAGTCTCTGTTATATGATGATAAATAACGTTCAGTCTCTGTTATATGATGATAAATAACGTTCAGTCTCTGTTATATGATGATAAATAACGTTCAGTCTCTCTGTTATATGATGATAAATAACGTTCAGTCTCTCTGTTATATGATGATAAATAACGTTCAGTCTCTGTTATATGATGATAAATAACGTTCAGTCTCTGTTATATGATGATAAATAACGTTCAGTCTCTGTTATATGATGATAAATAACGTTCAGTCTCTCAGTTATATGATGATAAATAACGTTCAGTCTCTCTGTTATATGATGATAAATAACGTTCAGTCTCTGTTATATGATGATAAATAACGTTCAGTCTCTGTTATATGATGATAAATAACGTTCAGTCTCTGTTATATGATGATAAATAACGTTCAGTCTCAGTTATATGATGATAAATAACGCTCAGTCTCTCAGTTATATGATGATAAATAACGCTTCAGTCTCTCTGTTATATGATGATAAATAACGTTCAGTCTCTGTTATATGATGATAAATAACGTTCAGTCTCTGTTATATGATGATAAATAACGTTCAGTCTCTGTTATATGATGATAAATAACGTTCAGTCTCAGTTATATGATGATAAATAACGTTCAGTCTCTCAGTTATATGATGATAAATAACGTTCAGTCTCTGTTATATGATGATAAATAACGTTCAGTCTCTCAGTTATATGATGATAAATAACGTTCAGTCTCTCAGTTATATTAGTTAGTATTATACCCTTGGTGAACTAGTCCTTAGTAATATACCCCTGGTGAACTAATCCTTAGTTAGTAATATACCCCTGGTGAACTAGTCCTTAGTTAGTAATATACCCCTGGTGAACTAGTCCTTAGTAATATACCCTTGGTGAACTAGTCCTTAGTAATATACCCCTGGTGAACTAGTCCTTAGTAATATACCCCTGGTGAACTAGTCCTTAGTTAGTAATATATCCCTGGTGAACTAGTCCTTAATTAGTAATATACCCCTGGTGAACTAGTCCTTAGTTAGTAATATACCCCTGGTGAACTAGTCCTTAGTTAGTAATATACCCCTGGTGAACTAGTCCTTAGTTAGTAATATACCCCTGGTGAACTAGTCCTTAGTTAGTAATATACCCCTGGTGAACTAGTCCTTAGTAATATACCCCTGGTGAACTAGTCCTTAGTAATATACCCCTGGTGAACTAGTCCTTAGTTAGTAATAAACCCCTGGTGAACTAGTCCTTAGTTAGTAATATACCCTTGGTGAACTAGTCCTTAGTAATATACCCCTGGTGAACTAATCCATAGTTAGAAATATACCCCTGGTGAACTAGTCCTTAGTTAGTAATATACCCCTGGTGAACTAGTCCTTAGTTAGTAATATACCCCTGGTGAACTAGTCCTTAGTTAGTAATATACCCCTGGTGAACTAGTCCTTAGTTAGTAATATACCCCTGGTGAACTAGTCCTTAGTTAGTAATATACCCCTGGTGAACTAGTCATTAGTTAGTGATATACCCCTGGTGAACTAGTCCTTAGTTAGTAATATATCCCTGGTGAACTAGTCCTTAGTTAGTATTATACCCCTGGTGAACTAGTCCTCAGTTAGTAATATACCCCTGGTGAACTAGTCCTTAGTTAGTAATATATCCCTGGTGAACTAGTCCTTAGTTAGTATTATACCCCTGGTGAACTAGTCCTTAGTTAGTAATATACCCCTGGTGAACTAGTCCTTAGTTAGTAACATACCCCTGGTGAACTAGTCCTTAGTTAGTAATATACCCTTGGTGAACTAGTCCTTAGTTAGTAATATACCCCTGGTGAACTAGTCCTTAGTAATATACCCTTGGTGAACTAGTCCTTAGTAATATACCCCTGGTGAACTAGTCCTTAGTAATATACCCCTGGTGAACTAGTCCTTAGTTAGTAATATATCCCTGGTGAACTAGTCCTTAATTAGTAATATACCCCTGGTGAACTAGTCCTTAGTAATATACCCCTGGTGAACTAGTCCTTAGTAATATACCCCTGGTGAACTAGTCCTTAGTTAGTAATAAACCCCTGGTGAACTAGTCCTTAGTTAGTAATATACCCTTGGTGAACTAGTCCTTAGTAATATACCCCTGGTGAACTAGTCCTTAGTAATATACCCCTGGTGAACTAATCCATAGTTAGAAATATACCCCTGGTGAACTAGTCCTTAGTTAGTAATATACCCCTGGTGAACTAGTCCTTAGTTAGTAATATACCCCTGGTGAACTAGTCCTTAGTTAGTAATATACCCCTGGTGAACTAATCCTTAGTTAGTAATATACCCCTGGTGAACTAGTCATTAATTAGTAATATACCCCTGGTGAACTAGTCCTTAGTTAGTAATATACCCCTGGTGAACTAGTCATTAGTTAGTAATATACCCCTGGTGAACTAGTCCTTAGTTAGTAATATACCCCTGGTGAACTAGTCCTTAGTAATATACCCCTGGTGAACTAGTCCTTAGTTAGTAATATATCCCTGGTGAACTAGTCCTTAGTAATATATCCCTGGTGAACTAGTCCTTAGTAATATACCCCTGGTGAACTAGTCATTAATTAGTAATATACCCCTGGTGAACTAGTCCTTAGTTAGTAATATACCCCTGGTGAACTAGTCCTTAGTTAGTAATATACCCCTGGTGAACTAGTCCTTAGTTAGTAATATACCCCTGGTGAACTAGTCCTTAGTAATATATCCCTGGTGAACTAGTCCTTAGTAATATATCCCTGGTGAACTAGTCCTTAGTAATATACCCCTGGTGAACTAGTCCTTAGTTAGTAATATACCCCTGGTGAACTAGTCATTAGTTAGTAATATACCCCTGGTGAACTAGTCCTTAGTTAGTAATATACCCCTGGTGAACTAGTCCTTAGTAATATACCCCTGGTGAACTAGTCCTTAGTTAGTAATATACCCCTGGTGAACTAGTCCTTAGTTAGTAATATATCCCTGGTGAACTAGTCCTTAGTTAGTAATATACCCCTGGTTAACTAGTCCTTAGTAATATACACCTGGTGAACTAGTCCTTAGTAATATACCCCTGGTGAACTAGTCCTTAGTTAGTAATATACCCCTGGTGAACTAGTCCTTAGTTAGTAATATATCCCTGGTGAACTCGTCCTTAGTTAGTAATATACCCCTGGTGAACTAGTCCTTAGTTAGTAATATACCCCTGGTGAACTAGTCCTTAGTTAGTAATATACCCCTGGTGAACTAGTCCTTAGTTAGTAATATATCCCTGGTGAGCTCGTCCTTAGTTAGTAATATACCCCTGGTGAACTAGTCCTTAGTTAGTAATATATCCCTGGTGAACTAGTCCTTAGTTAGTAATATACCCCTGGTGAACTAGTCCTCAGTTAGTAATATACCCCTGGTGAACTAGTCCATAGTTAGTAATATACCCCTGGTGAACTAGTCCTTAGTTAGTAATATACCCCTGGTGAACTAGTCCTTAGTTAGTAATATATCCCTGGTGAACTCGTCCTTAGTAATATACCCCTGGTGAACTAGTCCTTAGTTAGTAATATACCCCTGGTGAACTAGTCCTTAGTTAGTAATATATCCCTGGTGAACTAGTCCTTAGTAATATACCCCTGGTGAACTAGTCCTCAGTTAGTAATATACCCCTGGTGAACTAGTCCTTAGTTAGTAATATACCCCTGGTGAACTAGTCCTTAGTTAGTAATATATCCCTGGTGAACTAGTCCTTAGTAATATACCCCTGGTGAACTAGTCCTCAGTTAGTAATATACCCCTGGTGAACTAGTCCTTAGTTAGTAATATACCCCTGGTGAACTAGTCCTTAGTAATATATCCCTGGTGAACTAGTCCTTAGTTAGTAATATACCCCTGGTGAACTCGTCCTTAGTTAGTAATATACCCCTGGTGAACTCGTCCTTAGTAATATTGTTAAATAATGTTCACTCCCATAGAAACTAATTATTATCTGACTTTAAGTGCAGCATGTTTTCTTGTTGTCAGACGGAGGGTCTTTGTTCCAATGACAGCGTCATCATTCAGACGGTCACCTCTGACCACAGCTCTCCAGAGCCTCTTTGCCAATCACAGCTGGTTGTGGAGATGCAGGGGGAGGAGCCAGAGCAGAACTTCCTGATTGGTTCCTCAGAAGGCGGAGCCACCGAGACTCCGGAGCCAATGACAGACAGCTTTACTGCCAAGGTCCTGGACTCTCCCTCTCAGGAGCAGGCGGTGGATTCTGGGATAGCGAAGGGGGCGGTGCTTATCGTTTCTCCTACAAATGTCAGCAGCACACTAACAGGTACACTCACTCATTCACTCACACACTCACACTCTCTCTCTCTCTCTCTCTCTCTCTCATCCTCCTCTTCTTCTCTCCTTCAGATATGATCCTGGAGAACCAGGATGGCTCTGACTGAGCTGGATGACATCATCACTGATGGAGCCCATCAAACAGCAGAGTGGACATGTCGCAATTTTGGACATTATTTCTGATTGGCTGAGTTGGCCATTAAGCCCCTCCCCTTTAAATGTTTTCTTGGGTATGGCAGTAATACTGGTATGTACACCGCCATCAAACCCCAACCAAGAAGAAGTTCTCTTGGGTCAGAGGTGAGACTATGATGTCATTGTGGGCTCCTGTGGGAGCCGGCCTGACCGTGTGTGTGAGAGCGAGAGAGAGTGAGTGTGTTGCAGAACGGCTTTTCCAAACTGTCCATTATAAAGACTGCAGCCAGAGCCACAGATATACACTGATTGGACAAAGAACTTCCTAATATTGAGTTGCAACCCCATGTCAGAAGGCTATAAAGTCCTTATTTAACCTGTCTCCTCTACTTCATCTACCCTGAAGTGGATTTAACCTGTCTCCTCTCCTTCATCTACTCTGAAGTGGATTTAACCTGTCTCCTCTACGCTGAAGTGGATTTAATAAGGGATCATATCACCTGGATAGTGGGGCGGCAGGGTAGCCTAGTGGTTAGAGCGTTGGACTAGTAACCAAAAGGTTGCAAGTTCAAACCCCCGAGCTGAAAAGGTACAAATCTGTCGTTCTGCCCCTGAACAGGCAGTTAACCCACTGTTCCTAGGCCGTCATTGAAAATAAGAATTTGTTCTTAACTGACTTGCCTAGTAAAATAAAGGTAAATAAAGTAGTGTTCTTAATGTTTTGTCCACTCAGTGTCGTTGTAGATTCTCTGGTTCTCCGCCTCAGAACAGCAGCCGACAGGTCCCAGTGTGTCTGTTGGAACCGTCTGCCTACTGACCACACAAAGAACAGGACAGATTCTCATTCATCTGACACTGAATTATATCTGCATTTACTTTATTTATGTGTAATAAAAACTCCCACAGTTGCTACTCTGGTGTGTTTTAGTACTGCCTGACGATCGTCCGACACTTTATCCCCGGTTATACCTGCTCCTTTGTCCTGATCTTGTCCACATTCTGATTTAACATTTTGAGACAGGTGTTGGCAGGTTTACATTGACCTGGGTTTACCAATATTGCGAAGGGTATTCCTACCCAGGCCTGCAACATTCAGGCCCTACCCTACCAAGGCCTGCAACATTCAGGCCCTACCCTACCAAGGCCTGCAACATTCAGGCCCTACCCTACCAAGGCCTGCAACATTCAGGCCCTACCCTACCCAGGCCTGCAGCATTCAGGCCCTACCCTACCCTGCAACATTCAGGCCCTACCCTACCAAGGCCTGCAGCATTCAGGCCCTACCCTACCCAGGCCTGCAACATTCAGGCCCTACCCTACCAAGGCCTGCAGCATTCAGGCCCTACCCTACCCAGGCCTGCAACATTCAGGCCCTACCCTACCAAGGCCTGCAACATTCAGGCCCTACCCTACCAAGGCCTGCAACATTCAGGCCCTACCCTACCCAGGCCTGCAGCATTCAGGCCCTACCCTACCCTGCAACATTCAGGCCCTACCCTACCAAGGCCTGCAGCATTCAGGCCCTACCCTACCCAGGCCTGCAACATTCAGGCCCTACCCTACCCAGGCCTGCAGCATTCAGGCCCTACCCTACCCTGCAACATTCAGGCCCTACCCTACCCAGGCCTGCAACATTCAGGCCCTACCCTGCAACATTCAGGCCCTACCCTACCCAGGCCTGCAACATTCAGGCCCTACCCTGCAACATTCAGGCCCTACCCTACACAGGCCTAATTGCTTCTGCCAAATGTAAAGATGGAAACCAGAAATAACTTCCACCATTTAGTAAATCTATTAGCTGCTCCTCTGTCTGTCACTCACTCCTTCTGCATGCACTCTGCTCACGGTGGACCAGTCTGTGAGTGGCTGTGAGGTGGGATGGGCTGAGAGGTGATGTTTGGTAATGTATTATGTTGTGTGATTGCTTTA
>NW_027011926.1:0-18347 GCF_036934945.1 Oncorhynchus masou masou | reverse complement strand
AATATACCCCTGGTGAACAAGTCCTTAGAAATATACCCCTGGTGAACTAGTCCTTAGTTAGTAATATACCCCTAGTGAATTAGTCCTTGGTTAGTAATATACCCCTGGTGAACTAGTCCTTAGAAATATACCCCTGGTGAACTAGTCCTTAGTTAGTAATATACCCCTGGTGAACAAGTCTTAGAAATATACCCCTGGTGAACTAGTCCTTAGTTAGTAATATACCCCTGGTGAACTAGTCCTTAGAAATATACCCCTGGTGAACTAGTCCTTAGTTAGTAATATACCCCTGGTGAACTAGTCCTTAGAAATATACCCCTGGTGAACTAGTCCTTAGTTAGTAATATACCCCTGGTGAACTAGTCCTTAGAAATATACACCTGGTGAACTAGTCCTTAGTTAGTAATATACCCCTGGTGAACTAGTCCTGAATATACCCCCAGAACTATTCCTTAGTTAGCACATATACCCCTGGTGAACTAGTCCTTAGTTAGCAATATACCACTGGTGAACAAGTGCTTAGAAATATACCCCAGTGAACTAGTCCTTAGTTAGTAATATACCCCTGGTGAACTAGTCCTTAGAAATATACCCCTGGTGAACTAGTCCTTAGTTAGTAATATACCCCTGGTGAACAAGTCCTTAGAAATATACCCTGGTGAACTAGTCCTTAGTTAGTAATATACCCCTGGTGAACTAGTCCTTAGAAATATACCCCTGGTGAACTAGTCCTTAGTTAGTAATATACCCTGGTGAACTAGTCCTTGGTTAGTAATATACCCTGGTGAACTAGTCCTTAGAAATATACCCTGGTGAACTAGTCCTTAGTTAGTAATATACCCCTGGTGAACTAGTCCTTAGTTAAATATACCCTGGTGAACTAGTCCTTAGTTAGTAATATACCCCTAGTGAACTAGTCCTTAGTTAAATATACCCCTGGTGAACTAGTCCTTAGTTAACTAGTCCTTAGTTAGTGAACTAGTCCTTAGTTAGTAATATACCCCTGGTGAACAAGTCCTTAGAAATATACCCTGGTGAACTAGTCCTTAGTTAGTAATATACCCCTGGTGAACTAGTCCTTAGTTGGTGAACTAGTCCTTAGTTAGTATATACCCCTGGTGAACTAGTCCTTAGTTAGTAATATACCCCTGGTGAACTAGTCCTTAGTTAGTAATATACCCCTGGTGAACAAGTCCTTAGAAATATACCCCTGGTGAACTAGTCCTTAGTTAGTGAACTAGTCCTTAGTTAGTAAAATACCTGGTGAACTAGTCCTTAGTTAGTAATATACCCTGGTGAACTAGTCCTTAGTTAGTAATATACCCCTGGTGAACTAGTCCTTAGTTAGTAATATACCCCTGTGAACTAGTCCTTAGTTAGTAATATACCCCTGGAATATACCCCTGGTGAACTAGTCCTTAGTTAGTAATATACCCCTGGTGAACTAGTCCTTAGTTAGTAATATACCCCTGGTGAACAAGTAGAAATATACCCCTGGTGAACTAGTCCTTAGTTAGTAATATACCCCTGGAGAACTAGTCCTTTAGAAAAATACCCCTGGTGAACTAGTCCTTAGTTAGTAATATACCCCTGGTGAACTAGTCCTTAAATAGTAATATACCCCTGGTGAACTAGTCCTTAGTTAGTAATATACCCCTGGTGAACTAGTCCTTAGAAATATACCCCTGGTGAACTAGTCCATAGTTAGTAATATATCCCTGGTGAACTAGTCCTTAGTTAGTAATACACCCCTAGTGAACTAATCCATAGTTAGTAATATACCCCTGGTGAACTAATCCATAGTTAGTAATATACCCCTGATGAACTAATCCTTAGTTAGTAATATACCCCTAGTGAACTAGTCCTTAGAAATATACCCCTGGTGAACTAGTCCTTAGTAATATACCCCTGGTGAACTAGTCCTTAGTTAGTAATATACCCCTGGTGAACTAGTCCTTAGTTAGTAATATACCCCTGGTGAACTACTCCTTAGTAATAAATATCCCCCCTGGTGAACTAGTCCTTAGTAATATACCCCTGGTGAACTAGTCCTTAGTAATATACCCCTGGTGAACTAGTCCTTAGTAATATACGCCTGGTGAACTAGTCCTTAGTTAGTAATATACCCTAGTGAACTAGTCCTTAGTAATATACCCCTGGTGAACTAGTCCTTAGTTAGTAATATACCCCTGGTGAACTAGTCCTTAGTAATATACCCCTGGTGAACTAGTCCTTAGTAATATACCCCTGTGAACTAATCCTAGTAACATGCCTCTGGTGAACTAGTCCTTAGTAATATACCCCTGGTGAACAAGTGCTTAGAAATATACCCCTGGTGAACTAGTCCTTAGTTAGTAATATACCCCTGGTGAACTAGTCCTTAGAAATATACCCCTGGTGAACTAGTCCTTAGTTAGTAATATACCCCTGGTGAACAAGTCCTTAGAAATATACCCCTGGTGAACTAGTCCTTAGTTAGTAATATACCCCTGGTGAACTAGTCCTTAGTAATATACCCCTGGTGAACTAGTCCTTAGAAATATACCCCTGGTGAACTAGTCCTTAGTTAGTAATATACCCCTGGTGAACTAGTCCTTAGAAATATACCCCTGGTGAACTAGTCCTTAGTTAGTAATATACCCCTGGTGAACTAGTCCTTAGTTAGTAATATACCAATGGTGAACAAGTCCTTAGAAATATACCCCTGGTGAACTAGTCCTTAGTTAGTAATATACCCCTGGTGAACTAGTCCTTAGAAATATACCCCTGGTAAACTAGTCCTTAGTTAGTAATATACCCCTGGTGAACTAGTCCTTAGAAATATACCCCTGGTAAACTAGTCCTTAGTTAGTAATATACCCCTGGTGAACTAGTCCTTAGTTAGTAATATACCCCTGGTGAACAAGTCTTAGAAATATACCCCTGGTGAACTAGTCCTTAGTTAGTAATATACCCCTGGTGAACTAGTCCTTAGAAATATACCCCTGGTGAACTAGTCCTTAGTTAGTAATATACCCCTAGTGAACTAGTCCTTAGAAATATACCCTGGTGAACTAGTCCTTAGTTAGTAATATACCCCTGGTGAATTAGTCCTTTGTTAGTAATATACCCCTGGTGAACTAGTCCTTAGAAATATACCCCTGGTGAACTAGTCCTTAAATATACCCCTGGTGAACTAGTCCTTAGTTATACCCCTGGTGAACTAGTCCTTAGTTAGTAATATACCCCTGGTGAACTAGTCCTTAGAAATATACCCTGGTGAACTAGTCCTTAGTTAGTGATATACCCCTGGTGAACTAGTCCTTAGTTAGAAATATACCCCTGGTGAACTAGTCCTTAGAAATATACCCCTAGTCCTTAGTTAGTAATATACCCTGGTGAACTAATCCTAGTTATATACCCCCTGGTGAACTAATCCATAGTAAATATACCCTGGTGAACTAGTCCTTAGTTAGTAATATACCCCTGGTGAACTAGTAGTCCTTAACTAGTTAGTAATATACCCCTGGTGAACTAGTTCTTAGTTAGTAATATATCCCTGGTGAACTAGTCATTAGAACTAGTCCCCTTAACTACTCCTTAGTAATATACCCCTGGTGAACTAGTCCTTAGTTAGTAATATACCCTGGTGAACTAGTCCTTAGTAATAGTAATATACCCCTGGTGAACTAGTCCTTAGTCCTTAGTAATATACCCCTGGTGAACTAGTCCTTAGTTAGTAATATACCCCTGGTGAACTAGTCCTTAGAAATATACCCCTGGTGAACTAGTCCTTAGTTAGTAATATACCCTGTCCTTAGTAATATACCCCTGAACAAGTAGTTAGAAATATACCCCTGGTGAACTAGTCCTTAGTTAGTAATATACCCCTGGTGAACTAGTCCTTAGAAATATACCCCTGGTGAACTAGTCCTTAGTTAGTAATATACCCCTGGTGAACTAGTCCTTAGAAATATACCCCTGGTGAACTAGTCCTTAGTTAGTAATATACCCCTGGTGAACTAGTCCTTAGAAATATACCCCTGGTGAACTAGTCCTTAGAAATATACCCCTGGTGAACTAATCCATAGTTAGTAATATATCCCTGGTGAACTAGTCCTTAGAAATATACCCCTAACTAGTCCTTAGTTAGTAATATACCCCTGGTGAACTAGTCCTTAGTTAGTAATATACCACTGGTGAACAAGTGCTTAGAAATATACCCCTGGTGAACTAGTCCTTAGTTAGTAATATACCCCTGGTGAACTAGTCCTTAGTCCCCTTAACTAGTCCTTAATAATATACCCCTGGTGAACTAGTCCTTAGAAATATACCCCTGGTGAACTAGTCCTTAGTTAGTAATATACCCCTGGTGAACTAGTCCTTAGTTAGTAATATACCACTGGTGAACAAGTCCTTAGAAATATACCCCTGGTGAACTAGTCCTTAGTTAGTAATATACCCCTGGTGAACTAGTCCTTAGTAAATATACCCCTGGTGAACTAGTCCTTAGTAATATACGTTAACTAGTCCTTAGTAATATACCCCTGGTGAACTAGTCCTTAGTAATATACCCCTGGTGAACTAGTCCTTAGTTAGTAATATACCCCTAACTAATCCTTAGAAATATACCCCTGGTGAACTAGTCCTTAGTAATATACCCCTGGTGAACTAGTCTAGTCCTTAACTAGTCCTTAGTAATATACCCCTGGTGAACTAAGTCCTTAGAAATATACCCCTGGTGAACTAGTCCTTAGTTAGTAATATACCCCTGGTGAACTAGTCCTTAGAACTATACCCCTGGTGAACTAGTCCTTAGTTAGTAATATACCCCTGGTGAACAAGTCCTTAGAAATATACCCCTGGTGAACTAGTCCTTAGTTAGTAATATACCCCTGGTGAACTAGTCCTTAGAAATATACCCCTGGTGAACTAGTCCTTAGTTAGTAATATACCCCTGTGAACTAGTCCTTAAAATATACCCCTGGTGAACTAGTCCTTAGTTAGTAATATACCCCTGGTGAACTAGTCCTTAGTTAGTTATACCACTGGTGAACAAGTGCTTAGAAATATACCCCTGGTGAACTAGTCCTTAGTTAGTAATATACCCCTGGTGAACTAGTCCTTAGAAATATACCCCTGGTGAACTAGTCCTTAGTTAGTAATATACCCCTGGTGAACAAGTCCTTAGAAATATACCCCTGGTGAACTAGTCCTTAGTTAGTAATATACCCCTGGTGAACTAGTCCTTAGTTAGTAATATACCACTGGTGAACAAGTGCTTAGAAATATACCCCTGGTGAACTAGTCCTTAGTTAGTAATATACCCCTGGTGAACTAGTCCTTAGAAATATACCCCTGGTGAACTAGTCCTTAGTTAGTAATATACCCCTGGTGAACAAGTCCTTAGAAATATACCCCTGGTGAACTAGTCCTTAGTTAGTAATATACCCCTGGTGAATTAGTCCTTTGTTAGTAATATACCCCTGGTGAACTAGTCCTTAGAAATATACCCCTGGTGAACTAGTCCTTAGTAATATACCCCTGGTGAACTAGTCCTTAGTAATATACCCCTGGTGAACTAGTCCTTAGTTAGTAATATACCCCTGGTGAACAAGTCCTTAGAAATATACCCCTGGTGAACTAGTCCTTAGTTAGTAATATACCCCTGGTGAATTAGTCCTTAGTTAGTAATATACCCCTGGTGAACTAGTCCTTAGAAATATACCCCTGGTGAACTAGTCCTTAGTTAGTAATATACCCCTGGTGAACTAATCCATAGTTAGTAATATACCCCTGGTGAACTAATCCATAGTTAGTAATATACCCCTGATGAACTAATCCTTAGTTAGTAATATACCCCTGGTGAACTAGTCCTTAGTAATATACCCCTGGTGAACTAGTCCTTAGTAATATACCCCTGGTGAACTAGTCCTTAGTTAGTAATATACCCTGGTGAACTAGTCATTAGTTAGTAATATACCCCTGGTGAACTAGTCCTTAGTAATATACCCCTGGTGAACTAGTCCTTAGTAATATACCCCTGGTGAACTAGTCCTTAGTAATATACCCCTGGTGAACTAGTCCTTAGTAATATACCCCTGGTGAACTAGTCCTTAGTTAGTAATATACCCCTAGTGAACTAGTCCTTAGTTAGTAATATACCCCTAGTGAACTAGTCCTTAGTTAGTAATACACCCCTGGTGAACTAGTCCTTAGAAATATACCCCTGGTGAACTAGTCCTTAGTAATATACCCCTGGTGAACTAGTCCTAGTAACATGCCTCTGGTGAACTAGTCCTTAGTAACATACCTCTGGTGAACAAGTCCTTAGAAATATACCCCTGGTGAACTAGTCCTTAGTTAGTAATATACCCCTGGTGAACTATTCCTTAGAAATATACCCCTGGTGAACTAGTCCTTAGTTAGTAATATACCCCTGGTGAACAAGTCCTTAGAAATATACCCCTGGTGAACTAGTCCTTAGTTAGTAATATACCCCTGGTGAACTAGTCCTTAGAAATATACCCCTGGTGAACTAGTCCTTAGAAATATACCCCTGGTGAACTAGTCCTTAGTTAGTAATATACCCCTGGTGAACTAGTCCTTAGAAATATACCCCTGGTGAACTAGTCCTTAGTTAGTAATATACCCCTGGTGAACTAGTCCTTAGTTAGTAATATACCACTGGTGAACAAGTGCTTAGAAATATACCCCTGGTGAACTAGTCCTTAGTTAGTAATATACCCCTGGTGAACTAGTCCTTAGAAATATACCCCTGGTGAACTAGTCCTTAGTTAGTAATATACCCCTGGTGAACAAGTCCTTAGAAATATACCCCTGGTGAACTAGTCCTTAGTTAGTAATATACCCCTGGTGAATTAGTCCTTAGTTAGTAATATACCACTGGTGAACAAGTGCTTAGAAATATACCCCTGGTGAACTAGTCCTTAGTTAGTAATATACCCCTGGTGAACTAGTCCTTAGAAATATACCCCTGGTGAACTAGTCCTTAGTTAGTAATATACCCCTGGTGAACTAGTCCTTAGAAATATACCCCTGGTGAACTAGTCCTTAGTTAGTAATATACCCCTGGTGAATTAGTCCTTTGTTAGTCCTTAGTCCTAGAAATATACCCTGGTGAACTAGTCCTTAGTAATATACCCCTGGTGAACTAGTCCTTTAGGTAATATACCCTGGTGAACTAGTCCTTAGTTAGTAATATACCCCTGGTGAACTAGTCCTTCGTAATATACCCCTGGTGAACTAGTCCTTAGTTAGTAATATACCCCTGGTGAATTAGTCCTTAGTTAGTAATATACCCCTGGTGAACTAGTCCTTAGAAATATACCCCTGGTGAACTAGTCCTTAGTTAGTAATATACCCCTGGTGAACTAGTCCTTAGTAATATACCCCTGGTGAACTAGTCCTTAGTTAGTAATATACCCCTGGTGAACTAGTCCTTAGAAATATACCCCTGGTGAACTAGTCCTTAGTTAGTAATATACCCCTGGTGAACAAGTCCTTAGAAATATACCCCTGGTGAACTAGTCCTTAGTTAGTAATATACCCCTGGTGAATTAGTCCTTAGTTAGTAATATACCCCTGGTGAGTCCTTAGAAATATACCCTGGTGAACTAGTCCTTAGTTAGTAATATACCCCTGGTGAACTAGTCCTTAGTAATATACCCCTGGTAACAAGTCCTTAGAAATATACCCCTGGTGAACTAGTCCTTAGTTAAATATACCCCTGGTGAACTAGTCCTTAGAAATATACCCCTGGTGAACTAGTCCTTAGAAATATACCCCTGGTGAACTAGTCCTTAGTTAGTAATATACCCCTGGTGAACTAGTCCTTAGAAATATACCCCTGGTGAACTAGTCCTTAGTTAGTAATATACCCCTGGTGAACTAGTCCTTAGTTAGTAATATACCACTGGTGAACAAGTGCTTAGAAATATACCCTGGTGAACTAGTCCTTAGTTAGTAATATACCCCTGGTGAACTAGTCCTTAGAAATATACCCCTGGTGAACTAGTCCTTAGTTAGTAATATACCCCTGGTGAACAAGTCCTTAGAAATATACCCCTGGTGAACTAGTCCTTAGTTAGTAATATACCCCTGGTGAACTAGTCCTTAGTTAGTAATATACCACTGGTGAACAAGTGCTTAGAAATATACCCCTGGTGAACTAGTCCTTAGTTAGTAATATACCCCTGGTGAACTAGTCCTTAGAAATATACCCCTGGTGAACTAGTCCTTAGTTAGTAATATACCCCTGGTGAACAAGTCCTTAGAAATATACCCCTGGTGAACTAGTCCTTAGTTAGTAATATACCCCTGGTGAATTAGTCCTTTGTTAGTAATATACCACTGGTGAACTAGTCCTTAGAAATATACCCCTGGTGAACTAGTCCTTAGTAATATACCCCTGGTGAACTAGTCCTTATAATATACCCTGGTGAACTAGTCCTTAGTTAGTAATATACCCCTGGTGAACTAGTCCTTAATATACCCTGGTGAACTAGTCCTTAGTTAATAATATACCCCTGGTGAATTAGTCCTTAGTTAGTAATATACCCCTGGTGAACTAGTCCTTAGAAATATACCCCTGGTGAACTAGTCCTTAGTTAGTAATATACCCCTGGTGAACTAGTCCTTAGTAATATACCCCTGGTGAACTAGTCCTTAGTTAGTAATATACCCCTGGTGAACTAGTCCTTAGAAATATACCCCTGGTGAACTAGTCCTTAGTTAGTAATATACCCCTGGTGAACAAGTCCTTAGAAATATACCCCTGGTGAACTAGTCCTTAGTTAGTAATATACCCCTGGTGAATTAGTCCTTAGTTAGTAATATACCCCTGGTGAACTAGTCCTTAGTTAGTAATATACCCCTGGTGAACTAGTCCTTAGTAATATACCCCTGGTGAACTAGTCCTTAGTAATATACCCCTGGTGAACTAGTCCTTAGTTAGTAATATACCCCTGGTGAACTAGTCCTTCGTAATATACCCCTGGTGAACTAGTCCTTCGTTTGTAATATACCCCTTGGTGAACTAGTCCTTAGTTCGTAACATTCCCCTGGCGAAGGAGATGCTGCCCTCTGCTGGTCAGGATGAGCCCCTACAGATGGCTGAGTCATCAGGAAGCAGAGACTTCCATCCTCCACTAACACACAGCTTGCTGGCAAAGCTTTGAGCAGGAAAGAAATCAAGACTCAAAACAAACATAGAAAAAGCCTTTTAATTAGGGACCTTGTAAAAAATGATGACACTGATTTATCACCACATTGTGAAAACTACTATTTCAGACGGTTGGATTGAAGTAAAAACAGAGAAGGCAGGAAGTGCATTACTAAGGGAAGATCTCAACTGCACCCTCCGCCTCCAAACTAAATGCCCTTCACAATGTTCAGCATTCACACTTATGTCAGGCCTCTCTCAAGTTCCCACTCTGAGTTTGTAACCATGAGGGCATTTACCAGTGGGACCATTCATGTGATTTGAACTTGTTGAGAATTGTGGATTGGCTAACGGCCAACAAGCTGCGTCCTCCTCAAAGTACAGCTATCATGCTTTTAAACAAATTATAGTTCAAAAACCACTGCTATTTATAAATAATGTTTTGTTGCATTTAACTGCCTGAAAATGTCCTTCAGTAGGTGAGGTCAGCATGTGGGAGAAGTGGGAGCTCACAATGATAGTTTTCCCACTAGTAATTACCAGTTGGAGGGACAGTGATGTAGATTTAACCCAGTCGTATGTGGCAACTTCCCAGTTGGTTCCAAACGCACCACGACACTGCTTCCAGCACTTTGGTAAAGGGGGCGTGTCTGTAGCATGGGACATCGCCTACTCCGGGGTCATGTGACAGGATGTCACCAAGCACAACACAGGGTACATTGGCCAATTCATTGAACACTTTGGCTTGCTTATATAACGTGGGTACTACCCGTTTTATGAAATGAGGGAAGTTGGTAACGTGGGTGTGGAGCAATTTGACGAGGTACTGAAAGGCCCTATTCTCAACCCCTGAGAACGGACACATATCCACGCAATAAACCCAAGACTGTAAAAAATATAAACATTGCCTACCTATCGCTCTGAACTTTGGTCAGGTCAGAAACAGCTGAATGCAGATGGGAGGTGGTGTGAATTATTTTGTGTTAACGTCATGCTACACTATACTGGTGTGATGTGGGTGGCAACATGTTGGAGGTGCTCCGTCATGCTACACTATACTGGGGTGATGTGGGTGGCAACATGTTGGAGGTGCTCCGTCATGCTACACTATACTGGGGTGATGTGGGTGTCAACATGTTGGAGGTGCTCCGTCATTCTACACTATACTGGGGTGACGTGGGTGGCAACATGTTGGAGGTGCTCCGTCATTCTACACTATACTGGGGTGGCGTGGGTGTCAACATGTTGGAGGTGCTCCGTCATGCTACACTATACTGGGGTGATGTGGGTGTCAACATGATGGAGGTGCTCCGTCATGCTACACTATACTGGGGTGATGTGGGTGTCAACATGTTGGAGGTGCTCCGTCATGCTACACTATACTGGGGTGATGTGGGTGTCAACATGTTGGAGGTGCTCCGTCATGCTACACTATACTGGGGTGATGTGGGTGTCAACATGTTGGAGGTGCTCCGTCATGCTACACTATACTGGGGTGATGTGGGTGTCAACATGTTGGAGGTGCTCCGTCATGCTACACTATACTGGGGTGATGTGGGTGGCAACATGTTGGAGGTGCTCCGTCATGCTACACTATACTGGGGTGATGTGGGTGGCAACATGTTGGAGGTGCTCCGTCATGCTACACTATACTGGGGTGATGTGGGTGTCAACATGTTGGAGGTGCTCCGTCATTCTACACTATACTGGGGTGACGTGGGTGGCAACATGTTGGAGGTGCTCCGTCATTCTACACTATACTGGGGTGACGTGGGTGTCAACATGTTGGAGGTGCTCCGTCATGCTACACTATACTGGGGTGACGTGGGTGTCAACATGATGGAGGTGCTCCGTCATGCTACACTATACTGGGGTGATGTGGGTGTCAACATGTTGGAGGTGCTCCGTCATGCTACACTATACTGGGGTGATGTGGGTGTCAACATGTTGGAGGTGCTCCGTCATGCTACACTATACTGGGGTGATGTGGGTGTCAACATGTTGGAGGTGCTCCGTCATGCTACACTATACTGGGGTGATGTGGGTGGCAACATGTTGGAGGTGCTCCGTCATGCTACACTATACTGGGGTGATGTGGGTGGCAACATGTTGGAGGTGCTCCGTCATGCTACACTATACTGGGGTGATGTGGGTGTCAACATGTTGGAGGTGCTCCGTCATGCTACACTATACTGGGGTGATGTGGGTGGCAACATGTTGGAGGTGCTCCGTCATGCTACACTATACTGGGGTGATGTGGGTGGCAACATGTTGGAGGTGCTCCGTCATGCTACACTATACTGGGGTGATGTGGGTGTCAACATGTTGGAGGTGCTCCGTCATTCTACACTATACTGGGGTGATGTGGGTGTCAACATGTTGGAGGTGCTCCGTCATGCTACACTATACTGGGGTGATGTGGGTGTCAACATGTTGGAGGTGCTCCGTCATGCTACACTATACTGGGGTGATGTGGGTGTCAACATGTTGGCAGCAGCTATTCTCCTTCTGCGTGGAGACATACTGTTTACACTTTATCCACAACTCTGTCCATCACCGTTATAATCTACTTTCATGACAAAATGTTCCCAAACTGGAGATGTGAACGATGGAGGATCCTCCGGTTATGGCCCACCAATCACCATCGCACAGAACTAGTTCCCGGCTACTTTCATGACAAAATGTTCCCAAACTGGAGATGTGAACGATGGAGGATCCTCCGGTTATGGCCCACCAATCACCATCGCACAGAACTAGTTCCCGGCTACTTTCATGACAAAATGTTCCCAAGCTGGAGATGTGAACGATGGAGGATCCTCCGGTTATGGCCCACCAATCACCATCGCACAGAACTAGTTCCCGGCTACTTTCATGACAAAATGTTCCCAAACTGGAGATGTGAACGATGGAGGATCCTCCGGTTATGGCCCACCAATCACCATCGCACAGAACTAGTTCCCGGCTACTTTCATGACAAAATGTTCCCAAACTGGAGATGTGAACGATGGAGGATCCTCCGGTTATGGCCCACCAATCACCATCGCACAGAACTAGTTCCCGGCTACTTTCATGACAAAATGTTCCCAAGCTGGAGATGTGAACGATGGAGGATCCTCCGGTTATGGCCCACCAATCACCATCGCACAGAACTAGTTCCCGGCTACTTTCATGACAAAATGTTCCCAAGCTGGAGATGTGAACGATGGAGGATCCTCCGGTTATGGCCCACCAATCACCATCGCACAGAACTAGTTCCCGGCTACTTTCATGACAAAATGTTCCCAAGCTGGAGATGTGAACGATGGAGGATCCTCCGGTTATGGCCCACCAATCACCATCGCACAGAACTAGTTCCCGGCTACTTTCATGACAAAATGTTCCCAAGCTGGAGATGTGAACGATGGAGGATCCTCCGGTTATGGCCCACCAATCACCATCGCACAGAACTAGTTCCCCCGGCTACTTTCATGACAAAATGTTCCCAAGCTGGAGATGTGAACGATGGAGGATCCTCCGGTTATGGCCCACCAATCACCATCGCACAGAACTAGTTCCCGGCTACTTTCATGACAAAATGTTCCCTAGCTGGAGATGTGATCGATGGAGGATCCTCCGGTTATGGCCCACCAATCACCATCGCACAGAACTAGTTCCCGGCTACTTTCATGACAAAATGTTCCCAAGCTGGAGATGTGAACAATGGAGGATCCTCCGGTTATGGCCCACCAATCACCATCGCACAGAACCAGTTCCCGGCTGCGCCTCACAAAAGGACGGTTTTTGAAATGCGCCAATTAAGATGTGAATTTTGATTACAACGTGCACGTAGGCTCTAGTTGTTTCAACGGAATAGACTGAAATGTTCAGCTCAGATTTACTGCAGACACAGGCCTACAACACAGCAGACTATAGGACTGGTGCTGTTAATCCAGAAGTCCCCGTACCCAATGGTTCAGTATAAAACGTGTACCATTACACCCCTCCTGTACGGTACAGTGTGTGTCGGTGGTCAGTCTTCCAGTGCAAAGTCGTATGGCTGGAAGTCGTTTCGTAGTTGTTTGCTCAGACCCTCCTCCTCCTCTGGGGTCTGTTTACACTCTCTCCAGTCGGCCCTCTCCGGGATGTTCAGCAACGCCTCGCTGGCCAACACCTCCCTGCACCACACAGAGACACACATAGAGACACAAAGAGAGACACGTTAGTAACTGTTTTCAGTATGGCTGGAATGACCCATATGCGTCCCTGAATCAAATGTTGAAGATACTAGAGCATCAGTCCAGGGACCCCTAACCGATCCAAAACGTAGCATCAGTCCAGGGACCCCTAACCGATCCAAAACGTAGCATCAGTCCAGGGACCCCTAACCGATCCAAAACGTAGCATCAGTCCAGGGACCCCTAACCGATCCAAAACGTAGCATCAGTCCAGGGACCCCTAAACGATCCAAAACGTAGCATCAGTTAGAAAATAGGTTCAATGGTCATGCTGGTTCACAATTTTTGTTTGCTAATATTACTTTCTTTCTAGCTTCTGAAAATATCTCTCATCTCAACTGCGTTGACAGTCATTGATCTCCAAGCATGGAACTGCGTTGACAGTCATTGATCTCCAAGCATGGAACTGCATTGACAGTCATTGATCTCCAAGCATGGAACTGCGTTGACAGTCATTGATCTCCAAGCATGGAACTGCGTTGACAGTCATTGATCTCCAAGCATGGAACTGCGTTGACAGTCATTGATCTCCAAGCATGGAACTGCGTTGACAGTCATTGATCTCCAAGCATGGAACTGCGTTGACAGTCATTGATCTCCAAGCATGGAACGGTGTTGACAGCCATTGATCTACAAGCATGTGCCCAGCTCCAGAAGCATAGTCAAACTAGGCACTATGCCCAGCTCCAGAAGCCTCATCAAACTGAGCACTATGCCCAGCTCCAGTAGCCTAGTCAAGCTGAGCACTATGCCCAGCTCCAGTAGCCTAGTCAAACTGAGCACTATGGCCAGCTCCAGTAGCCTAGTCAAACTGAGCACTGTGCCCAGCTCCAGTAGCCTAGTCAAACTGAGCACTATGGCCAGCTCCAGTAGCCTAGTCAAACTGAGCACTATGCCCAGCTCCAGTAGCCTAGTCAAACTGAGCACCATGCCCAGCTCCAGTAGCCTAGTCAAACTGAGCACCATGCCCAGCTCCAGTAGCCTAGTCAAACTGAGCACTATGCCCAGCTCCAGTAGCCTAGTCAAACTGAGCACTATGCCCAGCTCCAGTAGCCTAGTCAAACTGAGCACTATGCCCAGCTCCAGTAGCCTAGTCAAACTGAGCACTATGCCCAGCTCCAGTAGCCTAGTCAAACTGAGCACTGTGCCCAGCTCCAGTAGCCTAGTCAAACTGAACACTGTGCCCAGCTCCAGTAGCCTAGTCAAACTGAGATCTGTGCCCAGCTCCAGTAGCCTAGTCAAACTGAGATCTGTGCCCAGCTCCAGTAGCCTAGTCAAACTGAGCACTATGCCCAGCTCCAGTAGCCTAGTCAAACTGAGCACCAGCTCCAGTACAGTGGATGTGATTTAGATTGCTCAGTTTCACCAAGAGGTTTGGTAGTTTTTCCTGAAACAATCAGTGTATATGGTCATAGACAGGGTAAAGTTGATCATTTCATAACAAGGACAGCAGAAGCAACAGAAGAAGAGAAAATCACTCTGTCAAATCTTCCAAACAGTCAAAACCTTTCCAAACTGATATTCATCGGCCATGTCATCGCTAATTTGTAAAGGATAAATATTGATACATTACTAATTCGTAAAAGATAAATATTGATGCATTACTAGCTCAAACACTTGAAGGTGATTTCAGAACCAGAGTCAGGGGACAAAAAACAGACTGCATTGCCTCCTAATCTGTAGATGTCAAGTCTCCCTTTTGGCCCTAATCTGTAGATGTCAAGTCTCCCTTTTGGCCCTAATCTGTAGATGTCAAATCTCCCTTTTGGCCCTAATCTGTAGATGTCAAATCTCCCTTTTGGCCCTAATCTGTAGATGTCAAATCTCCCTTTTGGCCCTAATCTGATACTGGTAGGTGGTAAATGTCTAGTCTCCTTTACGGCTCTAATCTGATATTGGTAGTGGTGTGGTAGATGTCTAGTCTCCCTTTTGGCCTAATTTGATAGTGGTAGTAGTGTGGTAGATGTCTAGTCTCCTTTATGGCTCTAATCTGATATTGGTAGTGATGTGGTAGATGTCTAGTCTCCTTTATGGCTCTAATCAGATATTGGTAGTAGTGTGGTAGATGTCTAGAATCTCTTTTGGCCCTAATCTGATATTGGTAGTAGTGTGGTAGATGTCAAGTCTCCTTTATGGCTCTAATCAGATATTGGTAGTAGTGTGGTAGATGTCTAGTCTCCCTTTTGCCCCTAATCTGATAATGGTAGTAGATGTCTAGTCTCCTTTATGGCTCTAATCTGATATTGGTAGTAGCTGTCTAGAATCTATTTTGGCCCTAATCTGATATTGGTAGTAGTGTGGTAGATGTCTAGTCTCCTTTATGGCTCTAATCTGATATTGGTAGTAGTGTGGTAGATGTCTAGTCTCCTTTATGGCTCTAATATGATATTGGTAGTAGATGTCTAGTCTCTTTTATGGCTCTAATCTGATATTGGTAGTAGTGTGGTAGATGTCTAGAATCTCTTTTGGCCCTAATCTGATATTGGTAGTAGTGTGGTAGATGTCTAGTCTCCTTTATGGCTCTAATCTGATATTGGTAGTGATGTGGTAGATGTCTAGTCTCCTTTATGGCTCTAATCTGATATTGGTAGTGATGTGGTAGATGTCTACTCTCCTTTATGGCTCTAATCTGATATTGGTAGTGGTGTGGTAGATGTCTAGTCTCCTTTATTGCTCTAATCTGATATTGGTAGTGGTGTGGTAGATGCCTAGTCTCCTTTATTGCTCTAATCTGATATTGGTAGTGGTGTGGTAGATGTCTAGTCTCCTTTATGGCTCTAATATGATATTGGTAGTGGTGTGGTAGATGTCTAGTCTCCTTTATGGCTCTAATCTGATATTGGTAGTGGTGTGGTAGATGTCTAGTCTCCTTTATGGCTCTAATATGATATTGGTAGTGGTGTGGTAGATGTCAAGTCTCCTTTATGGCTCTAATCTGATATTGGTAGTGGTGTGGTAGATGTCTAGTCTCCCTTTTGCCCCTAATCTGATAGTGGTAGATGTCTAGTCTCCCTTATGGCTCTAATCTGATATTGGTAGTAGATGTCTAGTCTCCTTTATGGCTCTAATCTGATATTGGTAGTAGTGTGGTAGATGTCAAGTCTCCTTTATGGCTCTAATCTGATATTGGTAGGTGTGTGGTAGATGCCTAGTCTCCCTTTTGGCCCTAATCTGATATTGGTAGTGGTGTGGTAGATGTCTAGTCTCCTTTATGGCTCTAATCTGATAGTGGTAGGTGTGTGGTAGATGCCTAGTCTCCCTTTTGGCCCAAATCTGATATTGGAAGTGGTGTGGTAGATGCCTAGTCTCCTTTATGGCTCTAATCTGATAGTGGTAGGTGTGTGGTAGATGCCTAGTCACCTTTATGGCTCTAATCTGATAGTGGTAGGTGTGTGGTAGATGCCTAGTCTCCCTTCACTGTTGACGTTGAGACTGGTGTTTTGCGAGTACTATTTAATGAAGCTGCCTATTTCTCAAACTAGATTTGTTATTTTATTTTACCTTTATTTAACTAGGCAAGTCAGTTAAGAACATATTCTTATTTTCAATGACGGCCTAGGAACAGTGGGTTAACTGCCTGTTCAGGGGGCAGAACGACAGATTTGAACCTTGTCAGCTCGGGGATTAGAACTTGCAAACGTTTGGTTACTAGCCAAACACTCTAACCACTAGGCTACCCTGCCACCGGAGATAGTCTAATGTACTTATACTCTTGCTCAGTTGTGCACCGGGGCCTCCCACTCTTTCTATTCTGGTTAGAGAGTCAGTTTTGCGCTGTTCTGTGAAGGGAGTAGTACACAGCGTTGTACGAGCTCTTCAGATTCTGACAATTTCTCCCATGGAATAGTCTGAATTTCTCAGAACAAGAATAGACTGACAAGTTTCAGAAGAAAGTGCTTTGTTTCTGGCCATGTTGAGCCTGTAATCAAACCCACATGTTGATGCTCAAGATACTCAACTGCAATTTTCCTAAGTCCCTCTTTGGTGGCACCTGACTACACGACTGAACAGTAGTCAAGGTGGGACAAAACTAGGCCCTGTAGGACCTGCCTTGTTGATAGAGTTGTTAGAAGGCAGAAACTAGGGCCTGGGACCTGCCTTGTTGATAGTGCTGTTAAGAAGGTAGAAACTAGGGCCTGTAGGACCTGCCTTGTTGATAGAGTTGTTAAGAAGGCAGAAACTAGGGCCTGTAGGACCTGCCTTGTTGATAGTGTTGTTAAGAAGGTAGAAACTAGGGCCTGTAGGACCTGCCTTGTTGATAGAGTTGTTAAGAAGGTAGAAACTAGGGCCTGTAGGACCTGCCTTGTTGATGATGTTGTTAAGAAGGTAGAAAACTAGGGCCTGTAGGACCTGTTTGTTGATAGTGTTGTAACAAGGTAGAAACTAGGGCCTGTAGGACCTGCCTTGTTGATAGAGTTGTTAAGAAGGTAGAAACTGGGCCTGTAGGACCTGCCTTGTTGATAGTGTTGTTAAGAAGGTAGAAACTAGGGCATGTAGGACCTGCCTTGTTGATAGTGTTGTTAAGAAGGTAGAAACTAGGGCATGTAGGACCTGCCTTGTTGATAGTGTTGTTAAGAAGGTAGAAACTAGGGCCCCTGTAGGACCTGCCTTGTTGATAGTGCTGTTAAGAAGGAAAACTAGGGCCTGTAGGACCTGCCTTGTTGATAGTGTTGTTTAGAAGGTAGAAGCTAGGGCCTGTAGGACCCTGCCTTGTTGATAGTGTTGTTAAGAAGGTAGAAACTAGGGCCTGTAGGACCCTCCTTGTTGATAGAGTTATTAAGAAGGTAGAAACTAGGGCCTGTAGGACCTGCCTTGTTGATAGTGTTGTTAAGAAGGTAGAAACTAGGGCCTGTAGGACCTGCCTTGTTGATAGTGTTCTTAACAAGGTAGAAACTAGGGCCTGTAGGACCTGCCTTGTTGATAGAGTTGTTAAGAAGGTAGAAACTAGGGCCTGTAGGACCTGCCTTGTT
>NW_027011925.1:5000-17500 GCF_036934945.1 Oncorhynchus masou masou | reverse complement strand
GGTATAGAGAGAGGAAGGGGGAGGTATAGAGAGAGGAAGGGGGAGGTATAGAGAGAGGAAGGGGGAGGTATAGAGAGAGGAAGGGAGGTATAGAGAGAGGGAGGGGGAGGTAGAGAGAGAGGAAGGGGGAGTATATAGAGAGAGGAAGGGGAGGTATTTAGAGAGGAAGGGGGGAGGTATAGAGAGAGGAAGGGGGAGGTAGAGAGAGAGGAAGGGGGGAGGTATAGAGAGAGGAAGGGGAGGTATAGAGAGAAGGAAGGGGGAGGTATAGAGAGAGGAAGGGGGAGGTATAGAGAGAGGGAGGGGGAGGTAGAGAGAGAGGAAGGGGGGAGGTAGAGAGAGAGGAAGGGGGAGGTATAGAGAGAGGAAGGGGGGAGGTATAGAGAGAGGAAGGGGGAGGTATAGAGAGAGGAAGGGGGGAGGTATAGAGAGAGGAACGGGGGAGGTATAGAGAGAGGAAGGGGGAGGTATAGAGAGAGGGAGGGGGAGGTAGAGAGAGAGGGAGGGGGGAGGTATAGAGAGGAAGGGGGAGGTATAGAGAGAGGGAGGGGGAGGTAGAGAGAGAGGAAGGGGGAGGTATAGGGAGGGGGAGGTGAGAGAGAGGAAGGGGGGAGGTATAGAGAGAGGGAGGGGGAGGTAGAGAGAGAGGAAGGGGGAGGTAGAGAGAGAGGAAAGGGGAGGTATAGAGAGAGGAAGGGGGGAGGTATAAGAGAGAGGAAGGGGGAGGTATAGAGAGAGGAAGGGGGGAGGTATAGAGAGAGGAAGGGGGAGGTATAGAGAGAGGAAGGGGAGGTATAGAGAGGGAGGGGAGGTAGAGAGAGAGAGGAAGGGGGAGGTATAGAGAGAGGGGGGAGGTATAGAGAGAGGAAGAGAGAGGAAGGGGGAGGTATAGAGAGAGGGAGGGGGAGGTAGAGAGAGAGGAAGGGGGGAGGGTATAGAGAGAGGAAGGGGGAGGTATAGAGGGAGGGGGAGGTAGAGGAGAGAGGAAGGGGGGAGGTATAGAGAGAGGAAGGGGAGGTATAGAGAGAGGGAGGGGGGAGGTAGAGAGAGAGGAAGGGGAGGTATAGAGAGAGAGGGAGGGGAGGTAGAGAGAGAGGAAGGGGGAGGTAGAGAGAGAGGGAAGGGGAGGTATAGAGAGAGGAAGGGGGGAGGTATAGAGAGAGGAAGGGGGGGAGGTATAGAGAGAGGAAGGGGGGAGGTATAGAGAGAGGAAGGGGGAGGTATAGAGAGAGGAAGGGGGAGGTAGAGAGAGAGGAAGGGGGGAGGTATAGAGAGAGGAAGGGGGAGGTATAGAGAGAGGAAGGGGGAGGTATAGAGAGGGAGGTAAAGAGAGAGAGGGAGAGCGAGAGGGAGGGAGACGGAGGTATAGAGAGAGAGTGAGAGAGAGAGGGAGGGAGACAGAGGGAGGTATAGAGAGAGAGGGAGGGAGAGAGAGAGAGAGGGTAGTATATATATATATATATATATATATATAGAGGGAGGTATATAGAGAGAGGGAGGTATAGAGAGGGGGAGCTAAAAGAGAGAGAGGGAAGGAGAGAGGGAGGGGAGGTAGAGAGAGAGAGAGGGAAGGAGAGAGGGAGGGGGAGGTAGAGAGAGAGAGAGGGAAGGAGAGAGGGAGGGGGGAGGTAGAGAGAGAGAGAGAGAGGGAAGGAGAGAGGGAGGGGGAGGTAGAGAGAGAGAGAGGGAAGGAGAGAGGGAGGGGGAGGTAGAGAGAGAGAGAGGGAAGGAGAGAGGGAGGGGGAGGTAGAGAGAGAGAGAGATGGAAGGAGAGAGGGAGGGGGAGGTAAAGAGAGTGGGAGGTATAAAGGAAGTGAAAGAGAGAGGGGGTATCAAGGGAGTGAGAGGGAGGGAGACAGAGGGAGGTATAGAGAGATAGAGAGAGGGTGGGAGAGAGAGAGGAAGGGAGTTATAGAGATAGGGAGGGGGGAGGGAGGGAGGGATAGAGAGAGACAGCACATGGGGGGACACAGTAGCAGCAACAGTGCAGAGGGATGTTGTAACCATAGCAGCAGTCTGCTCTACTTGGCAGTAGAGTAAACATCCTCATTTCCCTAGCAACACCGATTCACTACGGAATAAAGGCCAGTACACGCACGCACGCACACACACACACACACACACACACACACACACAGTAGAGGAGGGAGCTGAGGTAGAGGAGGGAGCTGAGGTAGAGGTGGGAGCTGAGGTAGAGGTGGGAGCTGAGGTAGAGGAGGAATAGGAGGTAGAGGAGGGAGCTGAGGTAGAGGAGGAATAGGAGGTAGAGGAGGGAGCTGAGGTAGAGGTGGGAGCTGAGGTAGAGGTGGGAGCTGAGGTAGAGGAGGGAGCTGAGGTAGAGGTGGGAGCTGAGGTAGAGGTGGGAGCTGAGGTAGAGGAGGGAGCTGAGGTAGAGGTGGGAGCTGAGGTAGAGGAGGGAGCTGAGGTAGAGGAGGAATAGGAGGTAGAGGAGGGAGCTGAGGTAGAGGAGGAATAGGAGGTAGAGGAGGGAGCTGAGGTAGAGGTGGGAGCTGAGGTAGAGGTGGGAGCTGAGGTAGAGGAGGGAGCTGAGGTAGAGGAGGAATAGGAGGTAGAGGAGGGAGCTGAGGTAGAGGAGGAATAGGAGGTAGAGGAGGGAGCTGAGGTAGAGGAAAAGCTGAGGTAGAGGTGGGAGCTGAGGTAGAGGAGGGAGCTGAGGTAGAGGAGGGAGCTGAAAAGAGGAGGGAGCTGAGGTAGAGGAGGAATAGGAGGTAGAGGTGGGAGCTGAGGTAGAGGAGGGAGCTGAGGTAGAGGAGGGAGCTGAGGTAGAGGTGGGAGCTGAGGTAGAGGAGGAATAGGAGGTAGAGGAGGGAGCTGAGGTAGAGGAGGAATAGGAGGTAGAGGAGGGAGCTGAGGTAGAGGTGGGAGCTGAGGTAGAGGTGGGAGCTGAGGTAGAGGAGGAATAGGAGGTAGAGGAGGGAGCTGAGGTAGAGGAGGAATAGGAGGTAGAGGAGGGAGCTGAGGTAGAGGAGGAATAGGAGGTAGAGGAGGGAGCTGAGGTAGAGGAGGAATAGGAGGTAGAGGAGGGAGCTGAGGTAGAGGAGGGAGCTGAGGTAGAGGGAGGGAGCTGAGGTAGAGGTGGGAGCTGAGGTAGAGGAGGGAGCTGAGGTAGAGGAGGAATAGGAGGTAGAGGAGGGAGCTGAGGTAGAGGAGGGAGCTGAGGTAGAGGAGGGAGCTGAGGTAGAGGAGGGAGCTGAGATAGAGGAGGGAGCTGAGGTAGAGGAGGGAGCTGAGGTAGAGGAGGGAGCTGAGATAGAGGAGGGAGCTGAGGTAGAGGAGGGAGCTGAGGTAGAGGTGGGAGCTGAGGTAGAGGAGGGAGCTGAGGTAGAGGAGGGAGCTGAGGTAGAGGAGGAAGCTGAGGTAGAGGTGGGAGCTGAGGTAGAGGAGGGAGCTGAGGTAGAGGAGGAATAGGAGGTAGAGGGAGGGAGCTGAGGTAGTAGAGGAGGGAGCTGAGGTAGAGGAGGGAGCTGAGGTAGAGGAGGGAGCTGGGAGGGAGCTGAGGTAGAGGAGGGAGCTGAGGTAGAGGAGGGAGCTGAGGTGAGGAGGGAGCTGAGGGTAGAGGAGGGAGCTGAGGTAGAGGAGGAGCTGAGGTAGAGGAGGGAGCTGAGGTGAGGTGGGAGCTGAGGTAGAGGAGGGAGCTGGGAGGTGGAGAGAGGAGGGAGCTGGAGGGGTAGGGGGAGGGAGCTGAGGTAGAGGAGGGAGCTGAGGTAGAGGGAGGAAGCTGAGGTAGAAGAGGAAGAGGAGGTAGAGGAGGAAGCTGAGGTAGAGGTGGGAGCTGAGGTAGAGGTGGGAGCTGAGGTAGAGGAGGGAGCTGAGGTGAGGGAGGGGAGCTGAGGTAGAGGAGGGAGCTGAGGTAGAGGAGGGAGCTGAGGTAGAGGAGGGAGCTAAAAGGTAAGGTGGGAGCTGAGGTAGAGGTGGGAGCTGAGGTAGAGGAGGGAGCTGAGGTAGAGGAGGGAGCTGAGGTAGAGGAGGGAGCTGAAAAAGGAGGGAGCTAAAGAGGAGGGAGCTGAGGTAGAGGGAGGGAGCTGGGGGTAGAGGAGGGAGCTGAGGTAAGGAGGAGCTGAGGTAGAGGAGGGAGCTGAGGTAAGGTGGGAGCTGAGGTAGAGGAGGAGCTAGGTAGAGGAGGGAGCTGAGGTAGAGGAGGGAGCTGAGGTAGAGGAGGAATAGGAGGTAGAGGAGGGAGCTGAGGTAGAGGAGGAGCTGGGAGGTGAGGAGGGAGCTGAGGTAGAGGTGGCCAGGAGGTAGAGGAGGAGCTAGGTAAAGGTGGAGCTGAGGTAGAGGTGGAGCTGGGGTAGAGGAGGGAGCTGGAGGTGGGGAATAGAAGTAGAGGAGGGGCTGAAAGAGGAGGAATAGGAGGTAGGGGAGGAGCTGAGGTAGAGGTGGAATGGGAGGTAGAGGTAGGAGCTGAGGTAGAGGAGGGAGCTGAGGTAGAGGAGGAATAGGAGGTAGAGGAGGGAGCTGAGGTAGGAGGTAGAGGAGGGAGCTGAGGTAGAGGAGGGAGCTGAGGTAGAGGAGGGAGCTGAGGTAGAAGAGGGAGCTGAGGTAGAGGAGGAAGCTGAGGTAGAGGAGGAAGCTGAGGTAGAGGAGGAAGCTGAGGCAGAGGGGGAAGACCAGTAAATCTGGCGTTGTGTCGGGAACGAGGGCCAGTTGACCAGGGTGTAAAGGTCACAGTGATGAGTGTTGAAAGTAGGCACTGGTAACAAAGTGGATGGCAGTGTGGTAAATTACGTCTCGTTTATTGAGGTGAGGCAAGCCTGTAAACTACATGGTCATTGTCCAGGATGGCAGGATGGTGAGCTTGGCAGAATGGGTGAAGGAAGCTTTGTTGTGGTACAACAAAACCATTACTGGATGTAACTTTAGACTCAAGGTGGCTGATGTGGTTATGGATGAGAGTGAGCAGCCCAGCCATATACCAAGATATTTATAGGTGTCGATATACTCTCGCCCTGAGCCATTCAAGGAAAGAGTATTGGGGGGAGGGGGAGGGGGGGGCAGGTTCCTGTTGAAGGCATGCTGGATGTTGTTAGGGTGGTCAGCACAGTGTTCAGGGAGAGACTGAGTTAACTTGTTCCTTGCTTCTCTAAAGAGTAGCCAATCAGAGGGGTTCGTGGAAGATCAAATCAAATCAAAGTTTATTGGTCTCGTGCGCCGAATACAGCAGGTGTAGTAGACCTTACAATGAAATGCTGAATACAACAGGTGTACTAGACCTTACAGTGAAATGCTGAATACAACAGGTGTAGTAGACATCACAGTGAAATGCTGAATACAACAGGTGTAGTAGACCTTACAGTGAAATGCTGAATACAACAGGTGTAGTAGACATCACAGTGAAATGCTGAATACAACAGGTGTAGTAGACATCACAGTGAAATGCTGAATACAACAGGTGTAGTAGACCTTACAGTGAAATGCTGAATACAACAGGTGTAGTACTAGACCTTACGGTGAAATGCTGAATACAACAGGTGTAGTAGACCTTACAGTGAAATGCTGAATACAACAGGTGTAGTAGACCTTACAGAGAAATGCTGAATACAACAGGTGTAGTAGACCTTACAGTGAAATGCTGAATACAACAGGTGTAGCAGACCTTACAGTGAAATGCTGAATACAACAGGTGTAGTAGACCTCACAGTGTCGACAGGTACCTTACAGTGAAATTCTTACTTACAGGCTCTAACCAATAGTGCAAAAAAAGTATTAGGTGAACAATAGGTAAGTAAATAAATAAAACAACAGTAAAAAGACAGACTATATACAGTAGCGAGGCTATAAAGAGTAGAGGCTATAAAAGTAGCGAGGCTTCATACAGACACTGGTTAGTCAGGCTGATTGAGGTAGTATGTACATGTAGACATGGTTAAAGTGACTATGCATATATGATGAACAGAGAGTAGCAGTAGCGTAAAGAGGGGTTGGTGGGTGGTGGGACACAACGCAGATAGCCCGGTTAGCTAATGTGCGGGGGCACTGGTTGGTCGGCCCAATTGAGGTAGTATGTACATGAATGTATAGTTAAAGTGACTATGCATATATGATAAACAGAGAGTAGCATCAGTGTAAAAAGAGGGGTTGGGGGCACACAATGCAAATAGTCCAGGTAGCCATTTGGTTACCTGTTCAGGAGTCTTATGGCTTGGGGGTAAAAACTGTTGAGAAGCCTTTTTGTCCTAGACTTGGCACTCCGGTACCGCTCGCCATGCGGTAGTAGAGAGAACAGTCTGTGGCTGGGGTCTTTGACCATTTTTAGGGCCTTCCTCTGACACCGCCTGGATGGCAGGCAGCTTGTGTCAGATTCTCCCTGTGAGAGGTGGGTGTGGAGGCAGGCGCAGGAGAGCAAGAATTTCACCTGTTAAACAGAAGAGAAAAAAAACGCAACCCAAGCCAACGACAGTAACACAAACAATCACACACAAAACCTAGAGGGTAGATTAAATACCCCACTGATTAGCCTAAACTAGACACAACACAAGACAGACAACCTAGAGGGTAGGGCGAGATTAAATACCCCACTGATTAGCCTAAACTAGACACAGGTGAACACAAGACAGACAACCTAGAGGGTAGGGAGAGATTAAATACCCCACTGATTAGCCTAAACTAGACACAGGTGAACACAAGACAGACAACCTTGAGGGTAGGGTGAGATTAAATACCCCACTGATTAGCCTAAACTAGACACAGGTGAACACAAGACAGACAACCTAGAGGGTAGGGAGAGAGATTAAATACCCCACTGATTAGCCTAAACTAGACACAACACAAGACAGACAACCTAGAGGGTAGGGGAGAGATTAAATACCCCACTGATTAGCCTAAACTAGACACAACACAAGACAGACAACCTAGAGGGTAGGGTGAGATGAAATACCCCACTGATTAGCCTAAACTAGACACAGGTGAACACAAGACAGACAACCTAGAGGGTAGGGCGAGATTAAATACCCCACTGATTAGCCTAAACTAGACACAGGTGAACACAAGACAGACAACCTAGAGGGTAGGGTGAGATTAAATACCCCACTGATTAGCCTAAACTAGACACAGGTGAACACAAGACAGACAACCTAGAGGGTAGGGCGAGATTAAATACCCCCACTGATTAGCCTAAACTAGACACAGGTGAACACAAGACAGACAACCTAGAGGTGGGGCGAGATTAAATACCCACTGATTAGCATAAACTAGACACAGGTGAACACAAGACAGACAACCTAGAGGGTAGGGCGAGATTAAATACCCCACTGATTAGCCTAAACTAGACACAGGTGAACACAAGACAGACAACCTAGAGGGTAGGGTGAGATTAAATACCCCACTGATTAGCCTAAACTAGACACAACACAAGACAGACAACTTAGAGGGTAGGGCGAGATTAAATACCCCACTGATTAGCCTAAACTAGACACAGGTGAACACAAGACAGACAACCTAGAGGGTAGGGTGAGATTAAATACCCCACTGATTAGCCTAAACTAGACACAACACAAGACAGACAACCTAGAGGGTAGGGTGAGATTAAATACCCCACTGATTAGCCTAAACTAGACACAGGTGAACACAAGACAGACAACCTAGAGGGTAGGGCGAGATTAAATACCCCACTGATTAGCCTAAACTAGACACAGGTGAACACAAGACAGACAACCTAGAGGGTAGGGCGAGATTAAATACCCCACTGATTAGCCTAAACTAGACACAGGTGAACACAAGACAGACAACCTAGAGGGTAGGGCGAGATTAAATACCCCACTGATTAGCCTAAACTAGACACAGGTGAACACAAGACAGACAACCTAGAGGGTAGGGCGAGATTAAATACCCCACTGATTAGCCTAAACTAGACACAGGTGAACACAAGACAGACAAAACCAAACCAAAAAAGAAAAGTGATCGGTGGGAGCCAGTAGACCGGTGACGACGAGCGCCGAGCGCCACCCGAACAGGGAGAGGAGCCTCCTTCGGTGGAAGTCGTGACAGCTTGGCCCCAGTGATGTACTGGGTCGTACACACTACCCTCTGTAGCGCCTTGCAGTCGGAGGCCGAGCAGTTGCCGTACCAGGCAGTGATGCAACCAATCTTTTTAGTTTCCTGAAGGGGAATAGTCTTTGTCGTGTCCTCTTCACGACTGTCTTGGTGTGCCTTGGACCATTCTAGTTTGTTGGTGATGTGGACATCGATGAACTTGAAGCTCTCAACCTGCTCCACTACAGCCCCGTCGATGAGAATGGGGCGTGATCCGGTCCTCTTTTTCCTGTTGTCCACAGTCATCTCCTTGTCAGTTCTGTGCTAA
Organism: Oncorhynchus masou masou; assembly: GCF_036934945.1. Taxonomy (NCBI): domain Eukaryota; kingdom Metazoa; phylum Chordata; class Actinopteri; order Salmoniformes; family Salmonidae; genus Oncorhynchus; species Oncorhynchus masou. The sequence goes on along the minus strand of NW_027011925.1, from coordinate 9,183 downwards.
ACCAGAGGCTGTATCTTTTGAAGGAGGACATGTTCATTAAGGACTGAGGAATAGGACCAAGCGTCCCCATAAGTTGATTCTGGGCCAGTGTACAGATGGCAGGTAATGTAGCGGTTAAGAGCGTTAGGCCAGTAACCAAAAGGTTGCTGGTTCAAATCCCCAATTCGGCAAGGTTGAAAAAAATCTGCTGTTCTGCCCTTGTACGAGGCAGTTAACCAATGACATTGATTAAGGCCCCCCCCCCCAGCATTGGGTTAAATGCGGAAGACACATTTAGGCATTCAGTTGTGCGACTGACGAGGTTTCCCCATTTCCCCAGGTTGTGTAGGAAGGCTTTAATAGACGTTTGACAATAGTCAAAGGGGGACATTAAACAGTGGTTCTGTTGCGGACACAGGAAATACAACCGTGGCCATTAAGGCCTTGGCAGAAAACGCCAGAACTCAGCAGGCATATTAGTGAAAATAACCATAGACTTGGTTGTATCTGGTGGGAGCCAATCAGGGAGAGGTTTAAAGCATCCTGCTGGAGCCAATCAGGGAGAGATTTAAAGCATCCTGCTGGAGCCAATCAGGGAGAGATTTAAAGCATCCTGCTGGAGCCAATCAGGGAGAGGTTTAAAGCATCCTGCTGGAGCCAATCAGGGAGAGGTTTAAAGCATCCTGCTGGAGCCAATCAGGGAGAGGTTTAAAGCATCCTGCTGGAGCCAATCAGGGAGAGGTTTAAAGCATCCTGCTGGAGCCAATCAGGGAGAGGTTTAAAGCATCCTGCTGGAGCCAATCAGGGAGAGGTTTAAAGCATCCTGCTGGAGCCAATCAGGGAGAGGTTTAAAGCATCCTGCTGGAGCCAATCAGGGAGAGGTTTAAAGCATCTTGCTGGAGCCAATCAGGGAGAGGTTTAAAGCATCCTGCTGGAGCCAATCAGGGAGAGATTTAAAGCATCCTGCTGGAGCCAATCAGGGAGAGATTCAAAGCATCCTGCTGGAGCCAATCAAGGAGAGGTTTAAAGCATCCTGCTGGAGCCAATCAGGGAGAGGTTTAAAGCATCCTGCTGGAGCCAATCAGGGAGAGGTTTAAAGCATCCTGCTGGAGCCAATCAGGGAGAGGTTTAAAGCATCCTGCTGGAGCCAATCAGGGAGAGGTTTAAAGCATCCTGCTGGAGCCAATCAGGGAGAGGTTTAAAGCATCCTGCTGGAGCCAATCAGGGAGAGGTTTAAAGCATCCTGCTGGAGCCAATCAGGGAGAGGTTTAAAGCATCCTGCTGGAGCCAATCAGGGAGAGGTTTAAAGCATCCTGCTGGAGCCAATCAGGGAGAGGTTTAAAGCATCCTGCTGGAGCCAATCAGGGAGAGGTTTAAAGCATCCTGCTGGAGCCAATCAGGGAGAGATTTAAAGCATCCTGCTGGAGCCAATCAGGGAGAGGTTTAAAGCTTCCTGCTGGAGCCAATCAGGGAGAGATTTAAAGCATCCTGCTGGAGCCAATCAGGGAGAGGTTTAAAGCATCCTGCTGGAGCCAATCAGGGAGAGATTTAAAGCATCCTGCTGATGCGAGGCCTGAGCATGTCCCAGTTCAGGTCATCTGATGACACAAACTCTGAGGAGGTGTAAGGACCAATCAGAGCACAGGCAGGGGACAGAGGGTGGTCTATTACAGACCTGAGGAAGTGTAAGGACCTATCAGGGCACAGGCAGGGGACAGAGGGTGGTCTATAACAGACCTGAGGAAGTGTAAGGACCAATCAGAGCACAGGTAGGGGACAGAGGGTGGTCTATAACAGACCTGTGGAAGTGTAAGGACCAATCAGAGCACAGGCAGGGGACAGAGGGTGGTCTATTACAGACCTGAGGAGGTGTAAGGACCAATCAGAGCACAGGCAGGGGACAGAGGGTGGTCTATTACAGACCTGAGGAGGTGTAAGGACCAATCAGTTCCCTTATTGCGGTCAGAGCACAGGCAGGGGACAGAGGGTGGTCTATTACAGACCTGTGGAAGTGTAAGGACCAATCAGAGCACCTGGAAGGAGGCAGAGGGTGGTCTATAACAGACCTGAGGAGGTGTAAGGACCAATCAGAGCACAGGCAGGGGACAGAGGGTGGTCTAAAACAGACCTGAGGAAGTGTAAGGACCAATCAGAGCACAGGCAGGGGACAGAGGGTGGTCTATAACAGACCTGAGGAAGTGTAAGGACCAATCAGAGCACAGGTAGGGGACAGAGGGTGGTCTATAACAGACCTGAGGAAGTGTAAGGACCAATCAGAGCACAGGCAGGGGACAGAGGGTGGTCTATAACAGACCAGAGGAAGTGTAAGGACCAATCAGAGCACAGGCAGGGGACAGTATATATGTTAGGTTACAGAGTTAACTATCTACATGATGTAGAGTATATATGTTAGGTTACAGAGTTAACTATCTACATGATGTAGAGTATATATGTTAGGTTACAGAGTCCACTGTTAACATGATGTAGAGTATATATGTTAGGTTACAGAGTTAACTATCTACATAACCTAACATATATACTCTACATCATGTAGATAGTTAACTCTGTAACCTAACATATATACTCTACATCATGTAGATAGTTAACTCTGTAACCTAACATATATACTCTACATCATGTTAACAGTGGACTCTGTAACCTAACATATATACTCTACATCATGTAGATAGTTAACTCTGTAACCTAACATATATACTCTACATCATGTAGATAGTTAACTCTGTACCTAACATATATACTCTACATCATGTAGATAGTTAACTCTATAACCTAACATATATACTCTACATCATGTAGATAGTTAACTCTGTAACCTAACATATATACTCTACATCATGTAGATAGTTAACTCTGTAACCTAACATATATACTCTACATCATGTAGATAGTTAACTCTGTAACCTAACATATATACTCTACATCATATAGATAGTTAACTCTGTAACCTAACATATATACTCTACATCATGTAGATAGTTAACTCTGTAACCTAACATTATACTCTACATCATGTTAACAGTGGACTCTGTAACCTAACATATATACTCTACATCATGTAGATAGTTAACTCTGTAACCTAACATATATACTCTACATCATGTTAACAGTGGACTCTGTAACCTAACATATATACTCTACATCATGTAGATAGTTAACTCTGTAACCTAACATATATACTCTACATCATGTAGATAGTTAACTCTGTAACCTAACATATATACTCTACATCATGTAGATAGTTAACTCTGTAACCTAACATATATACTCTACATCATGTAGATAGTTAACTCTGTAACCTAACATATATACTCTACATCATGTAGATAGTTAACTCTGTAACCTAACATATATACTCTACATCATGTAAATAGTTAACTCTGTAACCTAACATATATACTCTACATCATGTTAACAGTGGACTCTGTAACCTAACATATATACTCTACATCATGTAGATAGTTAACTCTATAACCTAACATATATACTGTACATCATGTAGATAGTTAACTCTATAACCTAACATATATACTCTACATCATGTAGATAGTTAACTCTGTAACCTAACATATATACTTTACATCATGTAGATAGTTAACTCTGTAACCTAACATATATACTCTACATCATGTAGATAGTTAACTCTATAACCTAACATATATACTCTACATCATGTTAACAGTGGACTCTGTAACCTAACATATATACTTTACATCATGTAGATAGTTAACTCTGTAACCTAACATATATACTCTACATCATGTAGATAGTTAACTCTGTAACCTAACATATATACTCTACATCATGTTAACAGTGGACTCTGTAACCTAACATATATACTCTACATCATGTAGATAGTTAACTCTGTAACCTAACATATATACTCTACATCATGTTAACAGTGGACTCTGTAACCTAACATATATACTCTACATCATGTAGATAGTTAACTCTATAACCTAACATATATACTCTACATCATGTAGATAGTTAACTCTGTAACCTAACATATATACTCTACATCATGTTAACAGTGGACTCTGTAACCTAACATATATACTCTACATCATGTAGATAGTTAACTTTGTAACCTAACATATATACTCTACATCATGTAGATAGTTAACTCTGTAACCTAACATATATACTCTACATCATGTTAACAGTGGACTCTGTAACCTAACAT